>NC_064615.1:1024176890-1024299390 GCF_023898315.1 Schistocerca nitens | reverse complement strand
CTGAGTTCAGCGTGCGATTCCTCATCCAGATTCTAGATAAACGTTTGTCTAGCAAAAAGAAATCGGGTGCATTTTGAAAACACAGGTATGAAAACGAGGAGATGGCAGCACTGGCACATTGTGCAGCGCTTTGGAATGTGGATCACCCTATACTAGTGCACCAGCCATCATAGCTCACTGAGTACACTGCTGGGATATCAAATTCACATTCACGAGAGAGCTGTGGTTCGAATCCTCGTCACGCTCCTATGTTATTTTTTAGACGTCTGTTTCCTGGTTCTCGTCATTTATAAGGAGGACATCGTTTTGTCACGTGATAAAAGCCTACCACAGGACGGTGGTATCCCTCAAACTGCATGCATATGTCTACTAACCTCGCTGTGAACAACCATAACTGGTCCTGTCAAGTTTATGTAGGGCGGCTTTCCAATGAAATACACAAACGATGTATCCATCGATACGATTTTGGTTCTGGGTGCATCTGATAACCGAACTGCTGCTGCTGCTGCTCATGCGTATCGTGCACAGTACCCTCAAAGACGCCATCCCGATTAGAATGTTTTCGTCGCCTGGACTAACGCTTTCGTGAAACCGGTAATTTTCCTCCAAAAAGAATTGACAGAAGTCGTCCAAAAACTGGACGCAATTCTTAAAACAGTTCACCAATGACCTCAGCGAAGTACCCGTGATATTGCAAGGCATTTCAGATAACTCAAAGACTGGTTGTTGTAGTGTTCCACGATGAATAACTGCATCCACATATCAGTAAACGTTAACTCACGGCCAGAAGACCGCAGTCGATGAGAACAGTTTTGTGAATGGCTTTTGCAACAACTGGGAGATAACGAACGTTTTATCAATAACGTGATATGGAGTGACGAATTTAGCTTCACTCGTGGAGGTATTTTCAAACTCCACAACTGCCATTCGTTCGCGTTCTTGACGCGTTGGCAGTATGATCCAGCTAAGTGTTTGTAATTGCAAGGTGGTCGCTTTGAGTCTGGAATTCAAACAAACAGAATGTATCTATTGTGTGTAATATAATGTGCAATCTAGTGTGGGCTACCTACTATGTTTTTTGCACATCAGCGGATACAGACGATGTTACTATATACACTATTATTTTCTATTGACTATTTGTGTTATGGAAGAAACGAAGTGGTCGTTCCTATCCGTAAAAAGTTCATGTAATGTCTTAATGTTTAAATGAAGGTAACAGTAATAGAAGGAAATACACAAGGTACACGTCCGTGCTCACACTGTACGCTGTTACAGCGTTGTCAGACCCTCATTCTTTCAACCGTCTTCCATTGAACCTATTACCAGGACTAGGTTTTCCACACACACTTCTGGCTTGAACTAGGATGAGGAGTCGCATGCCAACCGCGAAGTGCGGCATTTTTTCCTCACCCTGAATAAAGCTGAAACACTGTTAGCAAAAATCTCGAAATGTGTTTCACCGATTTGCTTTACATTTTTACGCGATACTCTAATAAACAACTGTACAAACTTCAGCTACATATTTTACAGCGAAACATTGTTACCAAAAATGTCGACAGTTTCCTGAGCAATTTGTTTCAAATATTTGCATAATGTTTTAATAAATGTTTAAACAGACTTACATTAGATGCTTCAAATTTTTACACAGTACTATTAGGAACATTCAGACGGTCAAAGGCTATTTATTTCTTAAATAACAAGGCATAGGGTTTTTGTTAAAAGCGACTGTGAGAAACAAAATGCTGCGCCGTGGAAACGTACAGTTTCGTTTTCCTCCTCACAATCAGTTTTAACTGTGATAGCAGGGCATTTAAACTGTTACATAATTTTTCCCTCGCATATCTACTGTTCCTCCTCCTAAATAACTTATGGAGAGGTGAAGGAGGAAGAAATGGACAAAAAGTGGGGAAGGCGAGGACGGATCGAGAGAGGGGCAGAAGGAAGTTAGGACTCATATCAAATTCCGATACATATTTCGGAATTGCGAAGCAGTACTAGGTTGTCTGGGGTAATAAAAATGATTTGTATACAAATCGAAAAGTCACTTCATGGGTATCGATAATTCTTATTGCGATGGTATGAATCTTACGTAAAATTGAACGTCTAGTCAATGTAAAGTTACATAAAGTATAATATGCACTAATAGTCATGTTGTAAATACGACGCATGGCTTGGTTGACGCCATAACAGTAGTACCACGAGAGATTCATAGGAAGTTGCTGCGATATAAGGCAGGCAGAGTCGAACTGACAGCAGGTTAGCACGTGCTGTCCGTCACCGTCGAGCAGGAACAGCATGTGTGTGTTTCATGTGATTTGAACTGCCAGTGGAAAGAAAAAACAAAAACGTTGCCTAAGTCGTTCTTTTCATCCGATATTAAATTAACCTTAGACATAATGAGAAGACGATCAACGAGAACTCTTTAATTTGATGAAAGTAAACACGAGGCAGACCTCAGCGGTGAGGAGGTAAGGAAGAAATAATTTGTTCTTTGAATCCTCATTCCGATCATTTGAGGGTTTGTCCCCACACCTACATTACAAGTTTACGAAATTAATTTAACTGAAATATCCCAAGCGGCTGCTTCTTCGTCTTACGCAAACAAAATCACGTACGCCATCTTGATGTTAAGGCTTTTGTCTTACGACCACTCCACACCGAAATTACAAATTTATGAAATTAATTTACCTGAAAAGCCCCAAGTGCCTGCCTGTTATTATGGAAACAAGGTTATCCCACAAAGTGGCGTCTGTCAGCCGTCATACCAGTTGTTACAACAATATTGCCGCAAGTGATATCACAAGACATTTTTTTTTTTCGTATGGAGACAACGTGTACAAGGGTAAAAACAAACTTATCTGCCAGAATCGATTTAATTATCAAGCAGTAGAGGAAATGCGCCTTTATGATTTGTTACGGAAATATCACGACCTGTATTATGCTATTCACTTTACTTCAATGAAATGTTGCGCCGAGCTCTTGTAGACTATTACGGCTAATCCATTTTTGATGAGTGGTTCGATAGTGCACTCTTAGTTTCCCAGGAGGATCAAACATGGGCAGTACAGCCTCAGTCCATACTCATCCATAGAGAGCTATGGCGCCACTCCTGCAGACCGGAAGACGTACGGGTGTAGTTAAGAGCCTGCAGCCGCTACTTTTACTGACTGCGCTCTCTGGAGTACCTCTGTGTCGACCACGTGGCGTTTTTCTAGCTTCCTGTTCCCGCGTATACAGTATCACTGCGTTAACAACAGTGTTGTACTTAGGTTATAACGGGATACAAGAATCGTATTTTTTACTGGACGAGGGGTTTTGGCACAAATGGGCCATACCAGGGTTAGTTATCTGCACATTAAGCACCACTATGTCAGCTTCTTCTATACTGCTCTTCTTGTGTAACCGCAGAAAAACGTTCTTGGAATTTACGGAGGACATCCACTTCACTGACATCTTGGTTGGATTTACTGCAGGGCAGAGAGACGACAGATTAACATTTCCTCTGGTTTGTGTGTTATCTTTCATTCTCTTAGGCTCTGTCGCCATCATCTGTTATAACGTCGCAGCACGACAACACTTTCTTACAGCTGTCGTTGTTAACAATTTCGTGACGTTTCTGATCGTAATCCAGTTTGCAGCTGTTTCTTCATTCCTCTGTCTAAGATTCAGGACACTCAACGCGGCACTCAAGGAATGCTTTCAGTCTGAACTCCAGGACTGTCGGTCACGTGATACGTCATCTCTGTTTAAGAGAACCGCAGTCTGTTGTGTTCCCTCTGTGCACCAGTTGTACGTTACTCAGAGGCGCCTGCCACAAGCGAGAAAGCGCGTACTGGAGATTCAAGTTTACCATATGAAACTAAGGAAACTGGTTTCCTCTGTGACTGACACATACGCTGCCATCATCGCTATACATCTAGTGCAGAATTTAATGACAAGCATCCATCATGTATTCTTGGCCATTACATGTTTATTATATTGGGCTACAGAGGCTCCGGCACTAATAGTAACCTCCATATGTTATAGTGTTACGTTATTTCTTCAAGTAACAACGTTAGTTGTTACCTGCCAAACGACATCTGCGGAAGCGAACAGCACAATCACAATCTCAGAAGAATTACTGACTTTGACTACCGCAGGTTTGTACCCGTATGATTTACTTTTCTGTCTTAGATAAAAGTCTGTATCTTGCCCAGGTGTAGTAGGAGCTGTGTTGTTCGGGGAGGTGGGGGGGGGAGGGGGCTATGGCGAGTCGGCTTATTGGAAATGAAGCAACATTTCGTGTAATTTCAGTAATAATTAGTTCTCTAGATGGGATGAAATACAATTGTTCATTATTAAGCGCTACGGAGGTACAATTTCACCTTCGAGGACTACATCTGATTGTTTTTGGTGTTACATTCGCTTCAGTTTATTTCATAGGAGTAAAAATACGACACTGTTGACAGTTTTACGAGAGTAGCGTCTCAGACGAGATCAGCTAACAAAGAAAATATTATTTCTGGCTTCCTTCATTTGACTATAAAATGTCATCTTTCATCACTTCTTCGCAGTTACGCGTTTCACTTCTCTTCATCTCTTACCAAAAGCTAATTTAACATGATAACTTTGCTTGATACAATCAAATGTTGAATTATGCACTTTTAAATTAAAATAACAAACTGAATTTGAGTCACTCAGTAATCTAATAAACATTTCAAACTTCATATTTTATAAGCAAGAATATCAGAAAATTTAAGTGGTGCACTTAGAAAAATAATTTTTTGTATTTTGTTTGATATCTTTCTGTAAACATAAATAATGTGACATTTGATACTTTGCTCCGTCATAAATGAAACTGAATCATTCGAATCAAGTAGTACAGTCATGAACATTTTAACTAAGAGCAACAGCGGTAGCTTTTCCACCAGTGCGGAAGAGGAATATTTTGTGACCAAGTGAAGGTAACGACATAGTAATACAACATTTGCTCCTTAATCTAAATTGAAGCGTCAAACAAACGGGTATAGGCACGCGTGTTGATATACAGAGACATGTGAAGAGGCAGAATGCGGCGCTGTGGGTGGCAACGCCTATACAGGGTGTTACAAAAAGGTACGGCCAAACTTTCAGGAAACATTCCTCACACACAAAGAAAGAAAATAAGTTATGTGGACATGTGTTCGGAATCGCTTACTTTCCATGTTAGATCTCATTTTATTACTTCTCTTCAAATCACATTAATCATGGAATGGAAACACACAGCAACAGAACGTACCAGCGTGACTTCAAACACTTTGTTACAGGAAATGTTCAAAATGCCCTCCGTTAGCGAGGATACATGCATCCACCCTCCGTCGCATGGAATCCCCGATGCGCTGATGCAGCCCTGGAGAATGGCGTATTGTATCACAGCCGTCCACAATACGAGCACGAAGAGTCTCTACATTTGGTACCGCGGTTGCGTAGACAAGAGCTTTCAAATGCCGCCATAAATGAAAGTCAAGAGGGTTGAGGTCAGGAGAGCGTGGAGGCCATGGAATTGGTCCGCCTCTACCAATCCATCGGTCACCGAATCTGTTGTTGAGAAGCGTACGAACACTTCGACTGAAATGTGCAGGAGCTCCATCGTGCATTAACCACATGTTGCCTCGTACTTGTAAAGGCACATGTTCTAGCACAACAGGTAGAGTATACCGTATGAAATCATGATAACGTGCTCCATTGAGCGTAGGTGGAAGAACATGGGGCTCAATCAAGACATCACCAACAATGCCTGCCCAAACGTTCACAGAAAATCTGTGTTGATGACGTGTTTGCACAATCGCGTGCGGGTTCTCGTCAACCCACACATGTTGATTGTGAAAATTTACAACTTGATCACGTTGGAATGAAGCCTCATCCGTAAAGAGAACATTTGCACTGAAATGAGGATTGACACATTGTTGGATGAACCATTCGCACAAGTGTACCCGTGGAGGCCAATCAGCTGCTGGTAGTGCCTGCACACGCTTTACATGGTACGGAAACAACTGGTTCTCCAGTAGCACTCTCCATACAGTGACGTGGACAACGTTACCTTGTACAACAGCAACTTCTCTGATGCTGACATTAGGGTTATCGTCAACTGCACGAAGAATTGTCTCGTCCATTGCAGGTGTCCTCGTCGTTCGAGGTCTTCCCCAGTCGCGAGTCATAGGCTGGAATGTTCCGTGCTCCCTGAGACGCCGATCAATTGCTTCGAACGTCTTCCTGTCGGGACACCTTCGTTCTGGAAATCTGTCTCTATACAAACGTACCTCGCCACGGCTATTGCCCCGTGCTAATCCATACATCAAATGGGCATCTGCAAACTCCGCATTTGTAAACATTGCACTGAATGCAAGACCAGGTTCGTGATGAACACTAACCAGTTGATGCTGGGTACTGATGTGCTTGATGCTAGTACTGTAGAGCAATGAGTCGCATGTCAACACAAGCACCCAAGTCAACATTACCTTCCTTCAATTGGGCCAACTGGCGGTGAATCGAGGAAGTACAGTACATACTGACGAAACTAAAATGAGTTCTAACATCGAAAAAGCGTTTCCGGACACATGTCCACATAACATCTTTTCTTTATTTGTGTGAAGAATGTTTCCTGAAAGTACCTTTTTGCAACACCCTGTATTAGACACCGAGTGTCTGGCGCAGTTGTTAGATCGGTTACTGTTGCTACAATGGCAGCTTATCAAGATGAGATGAGTTTAAACGCGGTGTACCGTGAACGTCAGGAACCCAGTAAAACGTCGCTGCGGCGGAAAACGATCCTGCCAGAAGGCTGACGACTGAAGAAAATCGTTCAAAGTGACCGAAGTGCAGCCCTTCCGAAAATTGTTGCAGATTTCAATGCTGGGCCATCAACAAGTGTCAGCGTGTGAGCCATTGAACGGAACATCAACGATATAGGCTTTCGGACCCGAAGGAACACTCTTGTACCCTTGACGATTGCACGACACAAAGCTTTATGCCCCGTCTGGGTCCGTCAACACCGACATTGGACTGTTGATGACTGGAAATATGTTGCTTGGACGGACGAGTCTTGTTTCAAATCGTGTCGTGCGGATGGAAATGTGCGGGTATGGAGAGAACCTCATGAATCCATGGACTTTGCATGTCAGCAGCGGACTGTTAAAGCTCGTGGAGGTTCAGTAATGGTGCGGGGCCTATGCAGCTGGAGAGATATGGGACCTCTGAAACGTCTAGATAGACTGACAGGTTGCACGTCCGTAAGCATCCTGTCTCATCACCTACATGCATTCATGTCCATTGTGCATTTCAACGGACTTCGGCAATTCAAGCAGGCAACGCAACACCCCACACGTTCAGAAATGTTCGTAGTGCCTCTCCTGAGTTTCAACAGTTCCGCTGGCCACCAGCCAGCCAGCCACCCTCCCCTCCCCTCCCCTCCCCCCCCCCCCCCACATGAACATTGTGCATATCTGGGATGCCTTACAACGTGCTGTTCAAAAGAGATCTCCACCTCTTCGTACTCTTACGGATTTATGGACAGCCCTGCAGGATTCATGGCGTCAGTTCCCTCCAGCACTACTTCAGACATTAGTCGAGTCCATGCCACGTCGTGTTGCTGCACTTGTGCGTGCTTCCGGTGGCCCGACACGATATTGGGCAGTTGTACCAGTTTCTTTGGATCTTCAGTGTACCAGTCAGAAGAAGTTAACAGCTGTGTCGTTCATTTACTACTGATCGATAAGCTGAAGCATATCTTGTCGTTGTTGTTGTGGTCCTTAGTCGAAAGACTGGTTTCGATGCTGCTCTCCATGCTACGCTATCCAGTGCAAGCCTCTTTATCTCAGAATAACTACTGCAACCTACATTCTTTTGGACCTGCGTACTGTATTCAGCTCCTGGTCTCCCTCTACCGCCCTCCAATACCAAACTGGTGATCCCTTGATGTCTCAGAACGTTTCCTCTCAAGAGAGTCCTCAATTTAGTCAAGTTCCACAACAAATTTGTTTTCTCCCCACTGCTGTTCAGCATGTCCTCGGTAATTGCATGATCTACCCATCTAATCTTTATCATTCTTTTGTAGCACCACATTTCAAAAAGCTTCTGCTATCTTCTTGTTCGGACTGTTTATCGTCCACGTCTCATTTCCATATAAGGATAAACTTCAGACAAATGCTTTTAGAAAAGCCTTGCAAATATGCCTTGGATATGTATTCGATGTTACCAAATTTCTTATCTTTAGAAATGCTTCTCGTATCATTGCCATTCTTCATTTCATATCCTCTCTACTTCGGCTGCCATAATTTATTTTACTGCCCAAATATAAAACTCATCTAGAGTCTTAGGGTCTCCTCTAATTTCCTCAGAATAATCAGATTTAGTTCAACTACGTTCCATTACCTTTGTTTTGCTTTTGTTGACGTTATCTTATCTCCTCCTTTCAAGACACTGTTCATACAGTTCAGTTGCTGTTCCAAGTCCTTTACTGTCTCCGGCGAATCACAATATCACTGACAAACCTCAAAGTTCTTATTTCTTCTTACGGAGCTTCAATTACTTCTCCAAATATTTCTTTGGTTTTCTCTACTGCTTGCTCAATGTACAGATTGAATAAATAGGTTACAATCCTGTCTCTCTCCCTTCTCAACCACTGTCTCCCTTTCGTGATTTTCGACCCTTGTAACCGCCTTCTGTTTTCTGTACAAATTGTAAATAGTCTTTCGCTCCCTGTATTTCACCCCTGCTACGTTTAGACTAAGTCTACAAATTCAATAAACGTAGGTTTGGTTTTACTTAATCCATCTTCTAACAGAAGTCGTAGGGTCAGTATTCCCTATCGCGTTTCTATGAGTCTCCGGAATCTGAACTGATATTCCCTCAGGTCAGGTTCTAGCAGTTTTTCCATTGTTCTGTTGAAAATTTGTGTTAGTGTTTCTCAACCATGATTTATTAAAACTGGCTGGCCCTCCCAAGACTGCCGGTAGTTCTGACGTATTGTCTATTCGAGGGGCCATGTTTCGTATTAAGTCTTTCAGTGCTCTGTCAAATACACATCGCAATATCATGTCTCCCATCTCATCTTCATCTACGTTCTCTTCCCTTTCTGTAATATTGCCTTCAAGTTCATCTCTCTTGAACAGATCCTTTATATCGTCCTTCCACCTTTCAGCTTTACCTTGCTTTGCCAGTATCTCATCTGGGCTCTTTATATTTGTACAGCTGCTTTTCTTTTGCCCAAAGGTCTCTCTAATTTTCCTGTAAGCTGTATCTGTCTTTCTTCTAGATATATACGTTTCTATATCCTCACATTTGTGATGTAGTAATTCCTGATTTTCTTTCATTATTAAGGCTTTTTCATTCCCTTTCATCTCCTGCTGCATTTTTATGTTTCCTTCTTACATCAATTAAAAGCAATACTGCTTGTGATATCCAAGGATTTCTGTGAGACCTTTCTTTTTACCTATGTGGACCTCTGCTGTCATCTCTCTAAGCTACTAATATTCGTCTTCTACGTATACCGTTCCCCTGGTGTAATCAGTCGTTGCCTAATGCACGCTCTGAAACTCTCACCAACCTCTGATTCGTTTAAATTATCCAGGTCCCACCTCAGTTTCCTACCTTTTTGCAGTTTCTTCAGTTTTAATTCAGATTTCATATCCAGTACATTACGGTAAGAGGCTATATGTGCACCTGGAAACGTCTTACAGCTTAAAATATGGTAACAAAATCTGTCTTACTGTTGTATAATCAATCTGAAACCCTCTGGTGTCTCACGGTCTGTCCCAAGTATACGACCTTCCTTCAAGGTCCTTAAACCATGTTTTAGCAATGATTAAATTATGCTCTGTGCAACATTATACATTTTTCCTCTTCATTTTCCTATTATAAAATTCCAATATCCCATCAAAATTAAATTTTCGTTTCCCTTAACTATCTGAATACTGTCTTGACTGACATATATTTCTTCAGTCTTATCGTCTGCGCAGATAGTTGGCATATAAAGTTGTACTACTGTGTTTGGCGTGGGCTATGTGTATCTTGGCTACGATAATCCGTTCACTATGCTGTTCATAGTAGCTTACTCTCATTCCCATTTTCTTATTCATTGTTGAACCTACTCCGACATTACTCTATTCGATTTGGTATTTATAACACTCTCTCCTTATGACGACATACTCCTGAGTAGTCTTCGCTCGGAGATCCGAATAGGGAACCATTTTACCTCCGGAATACTGTACCCAAAAAGAGCTGCATGCCCTCGCGAAGAAGCAGATGTAATAACTAAAAACGTCAATGTAGGTCTGTAAATGGAGCTATAGCTGCGAAACACACAGAAGATGAACAGAAAAAGAAAAACATTGTTATTGAAGATGGCGTATTTGTAGTTAAAGTACTCCCAATCTACAACCTACAGTAATTAATAGCCTATGGTTGTATGTCTGTTCATAATGTATCGATTTCATTTCTTTTACAAAATGGCGAAGCCTTAATTGGAGCAGTAAATAAATCGGTTTCCTTGTTGAATAACGAAAATTATAACGCGCTGCCTAATATCTCCATCATCAAATCTATGGTACAAAAATATTTACGCATTAGAAGAGAATGATAACTAATAGTTAAACCAAAAGGAACACCCTATGTATGCACCACTAACACTAATACAGAATTTCTTGTTAAACTGTGTTCACCATGTGCATAACCATACGAATTACTGACAATATAAAAACTTGTATTGCTAGATTCTAATGGCTAACTGCGCTGCTACTTGAAGAAAAATAACAGGGCCACAAGGACAATCTAGTTCTGCACAAAAGATAAAAATCTATGTACTTTATTTTCTAGAAACTATTTTTTAAGAAATACATGATACATTTATGTCACCAGGTGGCGTTGACAACCACTTAACGATCAATAGCCTGTAGGAAAGCACAAATGTTTACGAAAGCTAGAAAGTTGAAAATACAAGTGCACAATTCAGTACTGAAATTAGTGGTATGTTCAGCAAGTGGTCTATCTGGCCTTATATACACTGTCCAGTCTCGTTAATGAGACCACCGCCAATGTTCCACTTCAACGTGCAATATCCACTCACAGACGGTAGATGGCAGCACTAGCACTGGAGCATATACAAAGCGTGTCTGAGGGACATGGAAAACAGTGCAGTCGCTCTAGTTATATGGAAGCGGAGTGATTTATCTGACGTCCAAAACAGCAGGACCGCTGGGTTTCGGACCAAGGGTGGAAGCATTTACGCAACTACTACGTTTGTAAACTGTTCACGTGTTAACGTGGTTAAACTGCACCGTGCATGGCTAAACGGCGCTAGCGAAAACTGACGCCGAGGCAGCTGTGATCCACTACGGGCCACAGAAGACAGGAGTGAACGACGGCTGCTCAGATGCGTAGGGGCGAATAGCAAGTGACTAACGAGGTGAACGAAAGGCCTGCCTACAGTGTTTCCTAACCACCGTCCAGCTAACGTGGCTCCATACGTGCCTCCACAGCAGGCATCTTGTCCTTGCGCCCCTGCTGACTGCTGTTCAGTGGCTGCACGCTAGCAGCCCAACTGTACGTCCACTGAGTTGCGACAGATGGCCTCTTCACACGAATCACGTTTTTTGCTCCACTGGATACATGGCCGTCGACGTACACAGCGGAGAACGTCTGAAAGCGAACGTCTCGAGACCAGGAGGGAGCGTTATAGTCTGGAGAATGTTTTCGTGACATTCCCTGAGTGGTCTCGTCACTCTGGAAGGCACAATAAATCAACACACGTGTGCATCTATTCTTGGGGACAGTGTCTACCCCCACATGGAGTTTTCTTTTCCTCGGCACGATGGCATCTACCAGCTGGACAATGCAACGGGTCACACACCTCGCAGCGTACGTGAGTGGTTCGGGAAGCACCAGATTGAGTTTTCTGTACTCTCTTGGCCAACAAACGCCTCGGATTAAAAACCTGCTCGAGAATTTGTGTGACCACCTCCATCAGGCTGTTCACGCCGTGGGTCCTCAACCGAGAAGCCTAGCGCAGCTGGTCTCAGTACTTCCAGAAACTCGTTGACACGCTTGCTGGACATCTCGCAGCAGTTGGCGCTGCAAAAAGGTGGTTATTCAGGCTTTTGACGGGTGGGGACATTAATGTGAATGGAAAGTGTACCTAAATCGCTCTTATCTGTGTGAAAATGTTTTTTGCTCTTGCACCATAGGTGTGATGATGGAGGTATTCCTAAATAAAGACTGTAGCCAGTAAGATAGTTAATTTATTTTATTATCGATATGAAATCGTCAGAGACCTCTTAACACACTTCAAGTCACTAGTGAACGACAAGCTTTATTTACTTCTATAATCAGATGTCCATTGTAGGTAGTATCACTATTTAATCATCTCTGCTGCTCAGCCTGTCTGACACATCGTTTACTCGTAGGCACATGCACAACAGTAATGGACTTACCACACTTCCCAGTGGTACTTGTGACACCACATTTACCACTGCTATGCACTCAGGGTCCAGGACAACCAATGGGTTCAATTACTGAAACTCAGTCAATCACGGATATCAAACATATTCCATGTGATCGAACCTTCATTAACTGCCTACAGTATTGGGCACATATAGTAGTATGAGTGAGTGCTTCCATTTTTTTTTTTTTGCATTGATAGTATAAGAAAAAGTGGTTGCCCAGATGTAAATATGGGTGTCTATGACAAATATAGTGATTATGTAAGACGTAGCAGTTGCACTGAAACGCGAGTAGCGATAAGAATGGAGAGCAGCAGCCGACCAATCTTATTGTCCTTTTTCTCCCTTGGTTTATGAAGCGCACTGCCAAAACAATTGAAAGCCATATTGCTAGAAACTTCGTACAAATAATGAAAACCATGGACAACTTTTTTCCTTTATTGATATTTCATCCCCTTCGCCCCTTACGGGCGGGGGTAGGCTGTCAGTGGTACAGTTCTCCGGTCTTCAGACAACCGATTTAAAAATGATTACAATGACAAACAGAAATTAAAATTGAGGTTGTTTTCTATGTTAAATTAATAATCAAAATCGAATGGTTAAAAAACTAAAATATATATATTTTATAAACACATCACAGAAAGATGAAATTCTTCTGATAAAAACACAGATGAGAGGGTATACAACATAGGGTTCAGTAGTGTGGGTAAAATGATAGGGATCTGTTAGACAGTAAAACTATGGAGATTCGAGGTAGGAGTAAAGGTGAATAGTGGGAAATACAGACAGAGGTAAAGATCGTGAGGATTACTGTATTGTGTGAGTAGGGCAGCGCTTTTGAGAGGAAAGGGATGGGGATGGATGGAGAAGGAAGTGGAGAGAGGATCCCTAATGTGGAGTGGGATAGGTGGGGAAGGGTTAAAGATGGTAGGAAGGATAAATAGGGGTCGGATCCCGTTGTCTTGCAGAGGGAGCTGGTTGCAGCTGCACTGGGATAGAACATGGAGTGTGTGTAAGTATAGTGACAGAGGGATGTTTTAATGAAGGCGTGGCTGCAAACTAGGTTTGATGATAGAAGGGAAACAATCGGGTGACTGAAATCTAGTTTCCAGATAGTATAGGAGATACAGAGGTGTTCGACTGGGGATGAGAAGAGGGGGGAGGGATGGTAGATGATCCAGATGGTGGAAGGTAAACAGATGTGGAAAGCGAGATGGACTGCAAGAGGTTCGAGGATTTGGAGGGACTTCTAGAACTTAGGTGGGGCAGAGATCCATGCAACATTTACATATCAGAGGCTGGATCGGATCTAGGTTTTGTAGGTGTGGAGAATAATGGAGGAGTTTAATCCCAAAGTTTGACCTGCAAGTAGTTTTATTTTTTTTCTGTTAGTGTATTTCAATTCCCCAGTGGGGCAGGCTGGCATCAGCATATGCGCTGCTCTTCAGCTGAAAGACATAGAACAAAACAAGAGAAGACATTTAATAACATACAAAGGAGAAAACATGGTGAACATAGATATAAAAAATGGGGAACATCATGGAAGACAAAAAAGGGGCGACTGGAAAAAAAAATTGCATACACAAAAAAGTACACACTGGGACAACTAAAAGAGCACAAGGCACAGTATGACCGGAGCATAAAAGTATCGATGGATGGCGTAGCACATAAACACTGACAGTAACACTAAGTACAAGGCCAGCACACAATTAAAATCACACCTCTCGACGCACAGGAGAAACAGAACTAAACACAACACTGATGTGGCACACTGATGATGATCAAAATGGAGGATCTGCCAGGTGCAAAGATATGAGGGAGACCGGAAGAAGGGAGGGAGGGGAAGAGAGGGGGGAGATGGGCAGGGGGCGCGCTGAAGAGGGCCAGGTAGGGAGGGATGTGGGAAGGAAAGAGGCAAGTATGGGGTTCAGGGTCTCAGCGGGGGAAGGAGGAAAATCCGCTGTGGGAGAAGGAGGGGAAAGGAAAAAGGGAGTCCCAAGGAGGGAGGGAACAAGGCCAGGTTATAGTTGGAAGGAAGGGTATGTGTCACGGCGAAGTCATCATCCGGGAGGGGGAGGCGCTGGAAATTGCCCTGATGAAGGACATGGTGTGGAGGTGGAGAGAGGGAGGAGGGATACAGTGATAGAGGCGCGGTAATGGGCTGGGAGGGGGTGGAGAGGAAGGACGAAACCAGAGGGTGGGGGCGATCTAGCCTGCGGACAATGCAAAGGATGCGGAGATGTTGGAGGAACAGGAGGAGGTCGGGGAAGGGGACGAGTTCATACAGGAGCCGTGTGGGGGAAGGAAAGCGGATACAGAAGGCAAGGCGGAGTGCATGGCGTTCGAGGATTTGGAGGGCCTTGTAAAAGCGGGTGGGTGCGGAGATCCAGGCAATGCTGGCATAACAGAGGATAGGACGGATGCGGGATTTGTTGGTGTGGAGGATGGTAGAAGGATGCAATCCCCATGTCTGGCCAGACAGGAGTTTCAGGAGGCGGAGGCGGAAATGGGCTTTCTGCTGGATGGTCTGGAGGTGAGGGGTCCAGGAGAGGTGACAGTCGAGGGTGAGGCCAAGGTATCTCAGGGTGGGGGTGAGCAGGATGGGACGAACATAAAGGGTGAGATAGAAATCATGGAGATGAAAGGAGTGGGTGGTGTGGCCTGATTGCCTGGGTTTTGGAGGGGCTGAGACGGAGGAACCACTGGTTATGTCAAGTGGAGAACTGGTTAAGGTGGGTTTGGAGGGTGCATTGGGACCGTTGAAGGGTAGGATAGAGAGCCAGGAAGGCCTATATATATAGTAGAAAGACTGTACACAGTAATATAAGGTTGTTTCAGAGCAATCATATAAGCAAGTAACTTATAACTATTTGTCCGTAAGACCGTCTGCTGCATATGTTTCTCGCTGATTGGCGCATTACTAAAAAGCTGCAATCGAGCGAGCAACAGCTAAGTTTTTTAATGATTGGACGCAGTGCAGCTGTCAGCCTGCAGTGTCAGCTGAGCCGATGGCTATGAAGCGCTCCTCGGATGCCTATTTTGAGCGGTCACACTCGGAATTTTGTACAGAGCTAGTCCCACCTTGTTTGGCATATGAAGTGCGACCATATCAAACTTGTACTGTGTGGTATGTAAAGCAGTTATTTTGGACAGAAGTAAAGTAAGGTTAGGATTTTATCAACTTCATGAATATTTTGGAAGACTGTTTCCACTTTGACTTGCTGTTCCATTCTCGTTTTTTGTGTGTCGCTGGCTGATACACAGAGATACCGTGCAGCAAGTGAAGTATTGAAAACTCGGTTGTAGTTAAGGCGAGTAAACTGTACAGTAACAACCGCCGCGTTTAATGCCTACTGAATTTGAATGGGCGTTAGCTGGGAAACATTCTGATATTCGCTAGAGACAGTTTATTGTGTAAAGTGTTTGTCGCTCTGTTCAGATAAAGTGTTTTCAGAATATACCAACATTAATTAGAAGTTTAACCGGTATTATTCGCGATAGTAATACTAAACCGACTCAGTCCATTGGGCAGAAGCTTTCAAAATGTTCAAATGTGTGTGAATTCCTAGGGGACCAAACTGCTGAGGTCATCGGTCCGTGGAGTTACACACTACTTAAACTAATTTATGGTAAGAACAAAATCCACACCCACGCCCGAGGGAGGAATCGAACTTCCGGCGGGAGGGGCCGCGCAATCCGTGACATGGGGCCTCAAATCACGCGGCCACGACGCGCGACGAAAGCTTTCAGTACGACCTAACGGAGCCCTTTATTTACAGTCTGCATTCACCGAGTGGCAGATGCTAATAGAGGAACTGTTGCTTTCAGGTTATTTCTTTGATAGTAATTCCTGCTAACTCTATTAGGGAATAATTAGAGCTTCTGTTTAGTGGTGATTTAGACTTAAAGTTAGGGTTTTGTTGGGGCCATTAAATCCAGTATCTTTGGAACATTATTATTAAAATATTGGTTCATACGCCACATGCTAGCAAAATGAGATATTTACAGGAAATGCTAGAATAATTAGAGCAACAGCCAAGTTCTGAGTGTTGCCAAAACAGATATTTTGTTTCTGTTTTAATAATTCCGTAACAAAACTTTTCATATGACAGTGCATTGTCATTAAAATTAGCAAGCATAGAGAATATTTTGCATGTGTTTATAATACTGTTATAATAGAATGTAATATGCACAGGCTACTCACTTAACTAAGGCAGATTCAATCGTGATTTAATTTCACTTTTGTGCTTTGTTAATACAAATGGCATTTACATTCGGAGCACAAAACTTATCTGGTGTCAACTATGACGTTTACCAAGTGTACGACAACACTGCCAACCACCAAACTACATGGGAAACTAGATGCATATAACACTTGCGAACTTTTTGATCCGCTCTTGAACATATACCTTCACTCGTTCGACAACGAAAAATTCACTGATGATTTCACAAGAACTATCAAAGGAAAAACAAAACAAAAATACATTGCGTAGATGAATATACGTTTGTAGGTGCAAATCTTTCTACTACTGAAGTTAAGTGCAAACTAGTATAGTATTTACAACCTTCTACTCCGAAAACTTCTATACAAAGTATCAGAAGTAATTCTACAAACCTATGGTGTGGAAATTTCCCATGCAAAATGTCCGGTGCACATAAGAGGACGCGCGTTGTTTATGTGCGATGGGGCTGCAGCAAAATTCAGTCGAAGTGTTAGAAATTCATGGAAAGATGGCTACCGTCGCGAATTTTTTTTAATTTTTTTACAGGAATGAATCGCACTGTGAGTTATTATTAATGCTGGCTGACTACTGTAATAAGTTTGTCAGTGAATGAGATGGCCAACACAATACCCACAACACTACAGCAACCTAAAATTTTACTCAATAACTGAAATATGATATGCGTTAATGATTTACATTTATTTATTTATTTATTTATTTATTTATGCATTTATTTTACCTGGCAAGATTAGGGCCTTCAGGCCCTCTCTTACACCTAACCAGGCATACTCAGATTCAACAAATTTCAGTTTCTACAGAACATTAAGGACATATTACATGTTATACAGTATTAATGTTAAGAAAAAAAATAGAGATTATAAACGTAGTTCAATGATAATTATAACAATCAAAAATTAATTATAACAATCAAGAATAATAATAATAGTAATAATAATAATGACTATGTATATGAAAGTAAACATATTTTTCTTTTATGAATGTCAGTCCTATTGCTAGTTGGGAATTTTCTCGTTATATTCTTGCAGCTTGTGAGTTATTCTCATCAAGCAGAGACATAAGACGATAGAATGGGGTGAAAGAGATATAGAAGAGGTAGATAGGTTAGAGGAAGAGAAATAGAATGGTAAAATTCGAAGCTATGATGGAGAGGAGAAAGAAAGAGATGAGAGGGGCCCAACAATGGTGGCTATACCGTCACTAATATGTAAGTCTTGAGTTCACTCTTGAATGTTGAATGGTTCCGGATAAGACGCAGATCACAGGGGAGCGCGTTCCATAGTCGTATGGCTGAGATGGAGAATGACATGGAGAAAGATTTTGTGTTATGTAAAGGTACAGCCAAGATGCTAGACGTATCCGATCTGGTATTGCGGTTGTGGAATGATGATAGGTGTTTAATGTGAGAAGATAAGTATTGGGGGCACCAGTGGCTAAGAAATCGATGAAGTAAGCACATCGTGTGGAGATCGCGTGCCTTATGTGGGCGTATCCAACCTAGCTGGGAGTATGAAGGACTGATATGATCATACAACCGTATATTGCATACGTATCTAACGCAAGCGTTCATCACTAGCTCGAGGCGTCTCGAATTTTCACTATTTGTGCCGTGTTGAACTACATCACAGTAGTAAAGATTAGGCAAGACTAGTGTTTGGACTAATTTTTGTTTAACATGGGTTGGAAATATTTTTCTAAATTTCTGAATTGCATGTAGGGAGGAGAGCGATTTCCGGCAAGCTGTAACTGTTTGTTCTTCCCAGTTTAGGTGTTCATCCAAGATTATTCCAAGGTCTTTTACTGTTTTTTGGTATGGTATTTGGGTACCATTGAGGTGTATTTGAGGGACTGTTTCGTGAAAGTACCGACTGATTAACTTTGGATGAGATGTAAGTATGACCTGGGATTTCTTGGGGTTTAGTTTCAGACCTAGGTTCTGTGCCCATCGAGAAACAGAGCAAAGATCTGCGTTCATACTCGCTACTGCGTCAGCAATGTTCTTGGGGCTTGCACTTATGTACAGTTGGATGTCGTCGGCATATAGATGGTAGTTGCAGGAGTGAATCACTGAAGAAATATCATTAATGTACAGTGAGAAGAGTAATGGACCAAGGACGGAGCCTTGGAGAACTCCAGGGCGCACGTTTTTCCATGATGACTTTTCCGACCCACAAATGACTTGTTGACTTCTGTTTTTGAGGTAGCTGTCGAACCAGTGTATTGCGCTGTTTGAGAAATTCAGCTGCTTCATTTTAATTAGTAATATATCAAAGTCAACTGTATCAAAAGCCTTGCTAAAGTCAAGCAGTGTTAGGATGGTAGCTTCACGTCTGTCCATAGCATGTTTAATGTCATCAGTTACTTTGATTAATGCAGTTGCTGTACTATGGTGCTTTCGAAAGCCTGACTGATATTTGTCATGGATGTTGCGAGTTTTGAGGTAATCCGTCAGCTGTTCATGGACGATGTATTCTAGGGCTTTAGATATTGCAGGTAGTATGCTGATCGGCCTGTAGTCACCTGGCGACTTAGGGTTGTCAGTCTTGGGTATAGGTTGAATTAAACTTTGCTTCCACTCAGTAGGATATGTACTACTGACAAGAGACAGGTTGAAGATGTCTGTGATAACTGGAGTAATAGTGTCTACGACGTTCTTGATCATGCCAATGCTCACTCCATCATTTCCTACTGCCTCGGAAGAGATTCTCGTAATTGCCTTGTGTACTGTGCCGGTAGTGACATGTTTTAGGAAAAACTTGTCTCTCGAGAGATTGATATCTTGGGGCTGGTAATTTGTCGCTGCGTGGCAGTTTACAGCTGTTGAGAAGAAATCGTTTAATTCTTCTGCAGACGCTTGATAAACAGCGTCAGATCTTCGCTTCCCTATACCGAAACTGCGCAGCTTTTTCCACAGTGCAGCAGGTTTTGATATGCCGCATACGACAGAGCGGGCATGTCTGATTTTGGCATTCCTCACGCTCTGCTTGGTTCTATTTCGGAGTTTCCTATAAGCTTCGTACGCCTCGGGAGTTGGGTTACGCTTGAAGGCCCTATGTGCAGCATCACGTTTATTCAGTAACTGGCGTAATGCAGTGGTGAGCCACGGAGCGGGAGCTCTCTTTACCTTGACAGTGCGTTGAGGAGCATGTTTATCATACAGTGCAATGATTTTGCGACATAATTCCCGAATTTTTCCGTCTAAAGTCGGTTCATTGCTTATATCATACCAAGGGATGTCTGAGCAATCCTTTTGAAGAGCGTCATGGTTAACATTTTTTAGGTTTCTGTAGGTTACCAGGTGAGATTTTTCTTTGGTAGTATGCACTGAGTAATTTAAGAATATCACGTCATGAGCAGAGAGTCCTGGAGCGGATGTCTGATTGGCGCGAATTATTTTATCTGGTCGCTTTGTTGCCATTATATCTATGAGTGTATGGCTGTGTGGCGTGTGATGAGTTGGGTCCAGCGGTGTTAAACTCATTTCATTGGAGTGGAACAGTCTCCTTAGTTTTTTACTTGAACATAACTAAAAAAACAAATATTTCAGAGTGAAATTGGGAGACAAGAATACACTAGTAATAATCACCGGATCTCACAGAACACAAAGTTATAGGAATGTCGCTAGGTAACTAAGAAAGAAGCACCGTGTTGAGAAATGCGAGAAAGAGACAAGTTTAACGTTTTGGGAAATCAGATTATTAAAATGGGAAATCAGCCACGTTCCAGCATATGATAGTACATTATCCTTTCTGACACTATGCAGTTCTAGTGATAACTGTTGCTGATCTAGATATTTCTAGATAGGTCTACAGGGAATGTAGTTAACAGCGTTTAAACACAGACATATGATCGATACCTATTAATTAATTTAAGCTAGTTCACAGTGGATATTTCTGACCACCATGACAGTATGTTAAATTAATTATTGCTGAAAATAGAAGCAACTAGTCCCTTAGTGAAATATTCGTTTCACTTCATAACATATTTCGAGTCTTTTTTAGTACCAACTTCACAAGACATAGGTGGTATGTTTCCATAGTTATTCCTAAAACATCGGGCTGGATCTTGCTGGTTGCTTCATTCTTACAATAAATTAGGAAAAAGTCTAAAGTGGCTAGTTTTTTTCGGTAGCTGTTATACAAGTTATGTCGGAATTTAGACATTTCCTTACTGCAGCAAGTGAATCCTTGTAGTAAGCACTCCAGACTGAGCCAACACACTGGCATTGAGCTACATTTCTAAGTAGGAGAGCTTTTTTCTTAAGGCCCTGTGTAGTTATTACAGTAAAACTGAGGAGCCGTCTGTGAAAAGACTAGCGTTTGGCGGGGCAATAATGATTCTCCGGTTATGCTAAAGAGCGACAAGGCGTAGTGCCACGACATTGGGTTCGTGCCTAGGAGCAGCAGTGTTCAAATACCCGTCCTGTAACACAGGTTTAGGTTTTCTGCAATTTCGCTTCAGGCAAATGCCTCGATGGTCCCTTTGAAAAGGATATGACTGATGTTCTTCCCTATCTTTGACCAATTTGAACTTGTGCTCCGTCTTTAATGAACTCGTTGTCAACTGGACATCAAACTGTGATCTTCAACTCTTCCTTTTTTCAGTGGCGTCACAGCTGCACTGCGTCCAAGCTTTAAACAAATTCGTTGTTGCTTGGTAGAAGTTACATGAACTCACATGACAACTTTTAAATTTTCAGTAACAGTGCCATCGTCAAATGACATGTTTATTGTTCAGTGAGTCAAGAATTATGTCATTATCTTGACTGATGGAACAATAAACGTGTCATTTGACGACAGCAATGTTGCTGAAAATTCAAAATTTGTCATTTGAGTTCATGTAACTTTTACCATTCTGATTAAGATAGTCTTACAGCTATCGAAACCTCGTTTATGTTTTTTAAAATAGTTTTGTGCCGTCGGTTGGCTGACTGTTACATTCTGTGTAATTGCATACACGGTTGCTGGGTGCACAGCCACAAAATGTTTAAAATATCACTGTATTAATTGTGCAGTGCTAAACTGCGTAACTTTCTCACATTGAGCGAGGGTTCACAGTGGTAGAACAATTGAATCGCATGTGGTAGGATGGTGGTCAAACACTCATCCGCCAATGCAGCTTTAGATTTTTTCCCTAAATGGCTTTAGACAATTGCTCGATTGATTCCTTTGAAAAAGATATGACCAAACTTCTCCCCTTCCTGTAAGGGTTCGGGAGAGAGAACGCACCCGCACAGAAATAATATTAACAGCCATAAAGTGTAGTTTCGAATTTGGGTTGGATGGGAAGCATGCTCAGATAGTCTAAGCAGACAAGTCGACCACTCACGGAAAATGGGAAATCTGGGTCTGAGTCCCATCCTGGCAAAAAATTTTCACTTGTCGCCACAGAATTCATTTCAATGCCTGATTGTGGCCAATGTCAGAATTTCCATTTCATTTCATCTCTCCATTTCGTTTGAAACTCCGAACTTGTGGTCTGTCTCTAGTAACCTAGTCTTTGATGAAATTTTAAACCTTAATCTAGTATACAGGCTTAGCGGTAAAAATTAAATTTGACACAACGAGAAAATCAGGTCAGTTATAACTTAGGCTAATGACCAACGAAATTTCATTGGAAAAATTCTGGAAAAGCATAGTGTACCTATAAAACCGGCTTCGAGCACAATGCTTTCCGTCACATTTTTGAGTTCTGGTCGATCTCCACCAGGTAGGAATAAAATAAGACATTGACTCAATAGAGAGGCATAATTGAAGATGTATTGCAACTCTTTGGGATCAGATGAGAGCATCACAGTAATGGGTGAGTCTCACTGGGAATCCTTAGAGAGAGAACGCAGTTTTCGCTAAAGACAATTGAGCATTAGTGACCAGTTGCAGGACGATTATACTGTGTCAAGTAATCAATTCTTTTAAGTACCGTAAAGGCAAAGTAAGAGGCATGAAGGCTCGTGCAGAATTTGGGAGTGGAACAGCTGCACAGTACACTCATCAGTGCAGTGTACAGCGACTTCCAACGCCTGTAGTCGAGTCAGATTTAGATCCAGATAGTAAGTCTCTCTCACCAAACGTTTCCTTCCATTTCTCCTACTAAGGACGTAACTAGTAATTGTACAAGTAAACAGTAAGCTATACTTTTAATTGACACTTTTATTGTGACCTAGTGACTACAGTCAGTGACACATTATGATCTCGACAGGTGGCGGCAGTGAGGAGTTCTCCCAGCAGCTGCGCCAGCTGTCTCACCAGCTGCACTGCTGTCCTGTCACATTCAGCGCGTGTTCCCTGTTCAGCGTGGACGGCAGGCTGCTGACTGGCTACGTGGCTGCGGTCGTCACGTACGCCATCATACTGCTGCAGTTCAGTGTTCAGCAAGCTGCAGACAGTGCGCTGACTCCACCTGCTCACACTTGTACTGCCGAAGCATGAAGCAGTAACGTCACCACTCTCGATGAAATATTCCAACTGCCTTCTGTATAATGTGTGTCTCTATCCAACAATGTGTTGTAGTAACAAACTTCTACTTATTAAACCATTAATAAAGAAATGTTTCGGATGTGACACTCTATACAGAAATTGTTGTTCAAAATGATCGAAATTCCCTTTCTATTCTGTTATCAGTCGTCTGACAGCTGGATGTCGGGTATCACAAATTTCTCTAGTCTGCACATCCTCCTCATCTCACAAAGAGACCATACGGCACCTGATTTCGGAATTTTTGTACATTTCTGGTACGTAAAGTTCAGATATCAAATACCAGTCAGCCGGAGCGCTCCGATGGGACTCTCACAAATTCTCAAGGTAATCGACTTTGAAGTTTCCTAAGCATCGCATAAAATGTTCTCAGACAACTTGCCACGTCAGTTCAGCGTAAAACCTTGAGGTTTCGACAGTTACCTCCGTCGTCATCGTCAGAAGCAACTGGCAGGCAGAGCTGGTGCTATGTTGGCCTTATATAGTTGGTAGACGGCTTCTGATTGCTCGGTAGCTACGTAAAGCTGTTGCAGATGGTGTGAACGACTGCGCTGGTAGCGCCACCGCTGCCACCGTAACGTAAACATTGCGACGATTATCTCTGGCCCTTTCCTGCATGGACAGCTTGCTTCAATACACCGCTAAGGTTACATCCGCATTCACAGTTGAAGATTTTCTCAAACATTCTTATTTCTACAGCCTCTTTAATTAATCCTAACTTCCCACACACAACTATTAATATTTTGTGGTTCTGCACAAGTTTTGAAAGCTTCGAGAGGCGTAAGATATACAACAGAAAAATTTTTTGCCGTATCTTCATTATCTTTTCTTGTTCTTGGCTGCAGTTGTCGCATCTATGGATACATTCTTGCTGCTGAAATTTTGACTTAGTGGGTTCAGGATACTAAATAACTGATAAAGATTTGCCTGCATTACTCTTGAATTTTTTTCTGTGTCACATTTTTCAACATCACACCGTCTTTACAATTTCAACTTCTATCACACCGCAAATTACATTGTTAACATCAATCATAAAACACGTCTGTTTCCATCAGAGGCTGTCGGTGGATATTGTATCGCAGACATAGTCCCTTTGAGTGTTTAGAGATGTCACTAAGCCCGCCCAAAGATCTAAACAACCATGCATGTTCAGCGCCTATTAAACGGAGGGGGTCCGACAGCGATCAGTTTGTAAGTAGGCTGTTTAGGTTTTTATGTTGGTAACGCCACGTAGTGCTCTGTATGAAAATCACTGACTGTGCTGTGTGCAGGCTGTGGCTGGTTTGCATTGTTGAAATATTTGCTATTGTAGTGTTGGGCAGCTGGATGTGAACAGCGCGTAGCGTTGCGCAGTTTGAGGTGAGCCCCCAGCACTGGTGGATGTGGGGAGAAAGATGACAGAATTTTAAGAGCGGACGATCTGGACGTGAGTCCATCAGAAAGAGTAAATTTTTAATACTGGTATCATGAACTGATATATATATGATGACTTTTGAATATTATTAAGGTAATACATTGTTCTCTATCATTTGCTAACTATGCCTATCAGTAGTTAGTGCCTTCAGTAGTTAGAATCTTTTATTTAGCTGGCAGTATTGGCGCACGCTGTATTGCAGTAGCTTGAGTAACGAAGATTTTTGTGAGGTAAGTGATTCATGAAACGTATAGGTTATTGTTAGTCAGGGCCATTCTTTTGTAGGGATTATTGAAAGTCAGATTGCGTTGCCATAAAAAAAATTGTGTGTAAGTTTAGTGAATGTATGAGTGCGTTCAGTTTTACTCAGCTGTTTGAAAATCAAATAACGAAAGGGTCTTACCAGCACTGTCATTCATAAATTTTCTAAGGGGATGTTTCAAGTTCCAGTCATTCCACCAGGAAGGAGGTACACGGCTCGTGTTGTCTGTAGTTCAACCATCCCTACACGGTCAACACCGCGATTCCATCGAGTCCGCATTGTTACTTTGTGCCAGGAAGGGCTTTCAACAAGGGAAGTGTCCAGGCGTCTCAGAGTGAACCAAAGCGATGTTGTTCGGACATGGAGATACAGAGAGCCAGGAACTGTTGATGCCATGCCTCACTCAGGCCGCCCAAGGGCTACTACTGCAGTAGAAGACCGCTACCTACGGATTATGGCTCGGATGAACACTGACAGCAACGCCACCATGTTGAATAATGATTTCGAGCAGCCACAGGACGTCGTGTTACGACTCAAACTGTGCGCAATAGGCTGCATGATGCGCAACTTCACTCCCGACGTCCATGGCGAGGTCCATTTTCGCAACCACGACACAACGCTGCGCGCTACAGATGTGCCCAACAACAGGCCAAATGGAGCGTATATACTTTCAACCAGACAACCGTCGCAGCCCTGTTTGGAGGCAACCCGGTCAGGCTGAACGCCTTAGACACACCGTCCAGCGAGTGTAGCAAGGTGGAAGTTCTCTGCTCTTTTGTGGTGGCATTGTGTGGGGCCGACATACGCCGCTGTTGGTCATGGAAGGCGCCGTAATGGCTGTACGATACGTGAATGCTATCTTCCGGCCTATGGTCGGCAGCATATTGGCGAGGCATTCGTCTTTACGGACGACAATTCGCGTCCCCATCTTGCCCATGTTGTGAATGACTTGTTTCAGGATAACGACATCACTCGACTAGAGTGACCAGGATGTTCGCCAGACATGAACCCTATCGAACATGCCTGGGATGGATTGAAAAGGGCTGCTTATGTGCGACATGACCCACCAACCACTCTGAGAGGCCCACGCCGAATCGTTGTTGAGGACAATCTGGACCAACAGTGCCTTGATGAACTTGTGGATAGTGTGCCACGACGAATGCAGGCATGCACCAATGCAGGAGGACGTCTTATCAGACATTAGAGGCACCAGTGTGTACAGTAATCTGGACCACTACCTCTCAGGGTCTCGCTGTATGGTGGTACAACATGCAATGTGTGGTTTTCATGAGCAATAAAAAGGGCGGAAATTACGTTAATATTGATCACTATTCCAATTTTCTGTACAGGTTCCTGAACTCTCGCAACTGAGGTGATGCAAAACTTTATTGATGTTTGTACTTACATTCTGCGGTATTCACAATATTCCAAAGAGTTTACAAAGCTTTCTTGACAAAAGAAGAATCATCACCAAGAAATATCAGTATTTTACAAATTAATCCAGAAATAAAGTTAATAAATAGTGATCGATTGTGAATTTTAAATATGCCAGATATTTCGTAATTTCAAATATTTTTGAAAGAAAAGTAATTTTAACCACACATACAGATCAGTAAATAACGATTGAAACAAATTAATTTATTTTCATACATTTTAGCCTGAAGTATAGTAGATCACATATAAAATCAAATGTATTCTTTCAGTGAAACAGTCAAGATAAATTTAACCTACACAAGATTTACAATACCTTTCGATTCGCGTATTTCTATAAAAAAAAAAAAAAAAGGCATTGCTAGAGGAGGGTATCCAATTGAAATATCCCCCCCACCAAATTTGGAAATAGTGTGTTTACAATATTTTGTGACAGACTATAAGGTTTGCCAAACGGTATACAAAATCATGCCCATAATAGCATACAGATATATAGAAGTATCTGACACATAACATGTTACAGAAAACAGAAGAAAAATATCTACAAAATCATGCCCATAATAGCATACAGATATATAGAAGTATCTGACACATAACATGTTACAGAAAACAGAAGAAAAATATCTACTATCAGTGCATTCGCACCATTCCTATCCCTGCTCGACTGCCGCTCGCTGCCGCTCGGGTCGTGGTCCATATGACAGCGCAAGCACGACAAACGTCTGCGGGACGAGACGAGACGAGACGACTAAGGAATAAATTCGTGATTACAAAAATTTGGAACTCTACACTCCTACACAAAAATAGGCGGTGACGTATTTCAGAAATCACCTGCCGATTCGTACTGTTTTGTCGTTTTCAAAGTCTTCTTGGCAAACTTGGTTAGCACATTCTCCCTCAAACTGAGTTAATTACTGCATTTTCGTACCATTACAGTAGTTTAAAAGGCTTAAGGAAGCATCTCTGTCACAACAGAAAGGTAGTTTGAAAATTGGGCTGGCAGGGGTAGCGACATGATAACAAAAAAAAAAAAAAAAAAAAGGAAGGCAGCCAACAGCACCCGGGTTTCCCAGGCGGTCACCCATCCAAGTACTAACCGGGCCCGATGATGCTTAACTTCGGTGATCGGACGAGAACCGGTGTATTTTTTTTTTTTTTAAACTGGGTTGATTACTGCATTTTCGTACCATTGCAGTAGTTTAAAAGGCTTAAGGAAGCATCTTTGTCACAACAGAAAGGTGGTTTGAAAATTGGGCTGGTAGGGGTAGCGACATAAAACAAAAAAAAAACAAAAAAAGGAAGGGAGCCAACAGCACCCGGGTTTCCCAGGCGGTCACCCATCCAAGTACTAACCGGGCCCGATGATGCTTAACTTCGGTGATCGGACGAGAACCGGTGTATTTTTTTTTTATTTTTTTTTCTTTTTTTTTTTTTGGGTAGTATGGAAAGAGGGCTGGCAGGAGTAGCGACATAAAAAGGAAAAAAAAAGAAAGGGAGCCAACAGCACCCGGGTTTCCTAGGCGGTCACCCATCCAAGTACTAACCGGGCCCGATGATGCTTAACTTCGGTGATCGGACGAGAACCGGTTTATTTTTTTATTTTTTATTTTTTGAAACGCATTATTCACGATCACCGCCACAGAAAGTAAAGTAAATTTATGGGGCAATAAGCTCACCACGCTTGTGAAAAAAAATGAAAACGGTATTATCTGGCATTTTCATGCCGCATAAAATTAGTTGAAACTAATATGCAGGGTCACCGCCGCAAAAAAAAAAAAAAAAAAAAAAAAAAAAAATATATATATGTGAAACATTAGGCTGCAAGTCCGCCACGCTTCAAAAATGAATGAAAATCAAAGTACCGGCATAATCATGCCGCCGAAAAATAGTCAAACATTCTGCAGGGACCACCGCCACAAAAAGTAGAAGCAAAAGGATGAGGCAATTAGCTCTTCACACTTAAAACAAATGAAACAAGATTACCTGGCATTATCATGCCGCAGAATAATGAGTTGAAACACACTGTAGGATCACTGCCACAAAAAATAAACGTGAGATAGTAGGCTGCAAGTTCGCCACCCTTCAAAAATGAATGTAAAATTGAAGTACCCGCATTATCGTGCCACAGAAAAAATGGCTAAACACACATGCAGCTCGCCATGCCGCAAGAAAAAAAAATGAAAACTAAAGTACCTGGCAATTGATATGCCACAGAAAAAAAGAGCTCAACACATAAGAAGGCGACACTGCACTCGTAAAGGCAAAACAACTAAGAAAAACAGGCACGTAAGCTAGACATAAGAGTCGTGGCAGTAATTAGCATTGACACATTAAGGTAACACACGGCCCGAATGGCGTCACCATAATTAGAGAAAGAAAATATGTATTGGCAGTACCACATACAAGACGCCAAAGCGTCCAAAAATTGGAAAAAAAAGTAATAAGTCAAATTAATGAATAAATGAAAGAAAGAAAATTTCATAGTCGCAGAACTTTCGTATAAGCGTGAGAGATCGCTACATTCAAATAGTTCGCGAAATCTGCACTGTATGTCGTCTTACGTTTCGCCGTCACAAAACAATCCCAGAGATAGGCCAAATAAGAAAATGCATCAGACAGTTCCAGACCAATCAGGGCGTAAACCGTATGTCCAAATAACCACACAGTAGTTGTATGCCGTGCACGTGGAAAATACTTAAAATCAGGGGTAACAACGGAAGTCACAGTGACATTTGCCGGTACAGTTCTATGAATAAGTGCGAGTATGATCTGACAAAGCGACCACACGTCTGCAACAGCCCGACACTGCAGCCGGTGCTCCCTGGTGTCAGGCGCGCCACACCTGCCACAGTTGGGCGAGGCGAGGAGGTGGATGTCGGCGAGGCGTTGGTTGGTCGATAAGGTGTTGTTCACCAACTTGAACCACAACGCCGAAACGTCGGTTGGCAACACGCTGTCATTGATGTTCGCCCACACCTGTTTCCAGTTCACAGCAGGGAGGCGAACCTCCAACTTGTGAACCGGCGGCCGTCCCATCAGGTCGGCGTAGAGACGCCGAGCGGTACAGTGTGGATCGTTAGCCGTTCTTAAAACGTAACTGCGAGTGAGATAATATTCTCGCAGGAACGACAAACGATACGGGATGTCGGCGACAGAAACAGGGGCGCACTCAGACGCCGGCCGACAAATCTCCAATAAAGCAGCCGTGGAGCCACCCGGACAGCTGGTCTGCAGCGCAGCTGTGCGGTTTACAAGCAACGCCGCACATTTACGTCCAAAATCCACAAGTCCTAGTCCTCCCAAGGATCTGTCAAGGACACAGACCGACGCCCGCACCTTAAAAATTTCATGACGCCACAATAACCAAAAAACAACACGTGAGATGGAACGCGCAATCAATTTCGGGACGCAGAGCAGCTGCGCAACATACCATGCCCGCGAGAGAATAAACGTGTTAATGAGGTCGACTTTTTGTAGCAAATTGAGCCGTCGGGAAGCATGTGTACGACAAAGAATGCGAATACCCGTAAGGAGTGACCGCCAGTTCCGAGCCTGCATGTTCTGCGGCGACGCAGTAACGTCGAGACCCAAAATGGTGTGGTGGGAAACAACGCGGAACCACGGCCTTCGGTCGTCAACACCGTGCAACCCCAGTGGAAGGAGCACAGTTTTCCGTGCATTGATTCGGGCACCAGAAGCTCGTTCGTAACGTTCCAATAAAGCTCTAGTGGCATCAATATCCGCCGTATGAGCTACAAAAACGCCCACATCATCAGCGTAAGCTGAACATCGCAACGACACATTGCCAATTTGAATCCCATGGAGTGTACGGTCGAGAGCTCGCAACAGTGGATCGATGGCAAGCACAAAGTAAAACATCGACAACGGACAGCCTTGTCGAACAGAACGACGTATCGGAAGAGGCACGGTCGGCCAGCCATTGACAATGACGACCGACCGAGCTCCCGTAAGTAAGTTGCGTACCACTTCCAGAAATTGGAGACCGAAACCCATGCGCGACATGACCTGAAGGAGGTATTCGTGGCTGACACGATCGAAGGCGTTGGCGAAGTCAATGGATAAGATTCCGGCGGAGGAACCAGGAGCCGCTGCTGAACAGACAACATCCCTGTATGCAGAAGCCGCAGTAAAGATGTTACGATGCCGTACTCCACACGACTGGGGAGCAGCAATAACCTTATCCATGACAGATTTCAACTTGTCAGCCACGCACCTCGCAACGATCTTATAGTCGGCATTTAATAAAGTGATAGGCCGCAGGTCTTGAACGCGACAGTCTCCTTCCTTCTTAGGAATAAGCACCACCCTACCGTCCATAAAACGGCCGGGTACCGCCACACCACGAAGGACTTCGTTAATCAAGGAAGTGAACGTGCCCCCAATAATGTCCCAGATGGCTAGATAAAATTCCGTCGGTAAACCGTCGGGCCCTGGAGACTTCCCCTTTGGACACGCCTTCAATATCGATAAAACATCTTGTGGCAACAACGCTGCAGTTAACTCGGCGCGATCGGCGTCCGTTAAAAAACAACGCAACTCGTCTAAACAGGCGGCAGTGGCGATGCCATCACCATCACAGTTGGAAAACAACGCAGAATAATACGCAGTGACGTGAGCGACCACATCCCGCCTGCCAACGAGGCGATCGCCATCATCTGTTAGCAAACTGCGAACACATTTCGTAGACGCCAAGCGTCGCTCCTTTGCCAAATAAAAAATCGTCGGATGCTCCTCATCAACGGCGCCCGCGAAACGACTACGGACTATGTAGCCTTTCGCCCTTTCGCGATGGATCCCCAGAATCTTGCTCTTAATGCGATTGAGCCGCAGACGGAGGTTACCAAATTGGTCAATAGGGGCGTCGAAAGCATCCCTAAGGCACTGCTGGTAAAAGTCGAGCGTACGGTTCCTCCAGTACGACTCCTCGCGACTGAACGCTTGCGCGGCACGACGTAGCTGAGGCTTAGCTAACGCCAACCACCAATCAAGCGTCGAAGGGTAGTTGCCAACTTTTTGAATGCAAGATTCCCACACAGCCGTAATAGTTAGTCGGAAACCATCCTTCGGCAAGTGAGTAACGTTTAGCTTCCAAACCCGCGGGACAGGAGCCGCAGCTCCACCCTGCAGCCGCACATCACAAACGTAGCCACAGTGGTCACTGAACGCCACGGGGAGCACGTCAACACGACGGAGAGCATCCTTGAGGGCGCGAGAGACATAAATACGGTCAAGGCGACTGCCCCCGGTGTTGTAGATGTGCGTGAATACAGTGCGACGTGGGTGGAAATGTCGCCAAGTATCACACAAATCAGCAGCAGTAATCAACGCGGAAAGTTCTGGACACAGTGAGGGAGCGGTGCTCATATCTGCAGCATCAACAACACAGTTAAAATCCCCTCCTACCACAAGTGGACGACCAGGTGTTAAAAAAGGACAAATCTCATAGCTAAAAAAACGCGACCGGTCACGGCGCCTGTCCGCGCCCGACGCCGCATAGATATTTACAACACGGACTCCTCTTATCGTACACGCAATAGCACGGCCGTTAGGCATCACCTGAACATCTTGTGGCTCTAACGACTCTTTGAATAAAATGGCAGTGCCACACTTAGAGTCACGGTCCACATTGTAAATAACATCATAGCCAGGAATATCACTAAAAACTCTGCCGGCCACCTCCTGAAGAAAAACAACATCATAACGGCCAAATTTTAGGAGGTCAGTAAATAATAACACCTTATACGCAGCCGTGACGGTATTGACATTCAACGTTAAGATTGAAAATAAACTCATCAGTCTAGAGGTGGAGTAAAGAGAAAAACATCAAGCCATCCGACAGGAGGCGCGTCACTTAACGTGGTAGGAAAGTACACAAAACGATATCCCTGTCATGAGGATACAAATGGAAGTGAACATGTACAAATGTAAAAGTGGAGAGAGACACAACATGCATAATAAAAAATAAAACGTAAAAACACAAGTGGGCAGATACCACATACCCACCCCGTTAATAACACAGTAGAACTTGTAAGAAAAATATGACAAAACTGGCCGGAATTACACCATTCTAGAATTTGCAAACCCGCAGGAGGTTGCACAAATAGAAAAAAAAGCGGCAAACAAAAACCCCGCAGCAAAGCAAGACCCACCTGATAATTGCAACAGATAGGACATTAGTCACGCATAATAAAAGTAACACAATGAGAACAGAAAAACATGCGTGCATTGAACATGCGCACAGCGCAGACCGAACACAGTGGAACACAACAGCTGCGCGAAATAACGACAACCAACTCCACATAATTAAACGCGCGTGTACAATCTTTCCGGAAAGGCAGCGGAAAAACGCAACAAACGTGGCATGTTAATGTCATTTATATGACACGCGATAAGTACGCCAAACTTACAACATCGCTGGCACATTACAAAACTTCACGACGACAGCAAGACAGCAAAGTGGACATGAATATTAAGCGGCATTAATAAACCGTAGATAGAACAACAGACATCAGACAGCAAGTAAGCACAGGAAAACACATGGATTTCTAAAAATAAACTGCTGCAAAAAAAGGACGCCAAAAAGCAGACAGAAAACCGCCCCTCAACATAGCAACATTGCCACAAGACAATATGACAATAGAAGCGAAACATAATTAGCACGACACTGAAATCAGATGATAACGGCGGCAACAGGAAGGCAAGCGGCGAAACTGCACCGTCCATGGGCTGACAAACACGTCACGGCAAACATTCATAGTAAATAGAAAACACCATTGCTACACGCGGAAACCTTTGGCAAGCCACTGTACAAAAAGAGCAAAGGGGAGAAAGCTCTACCGTAAATTATTGTCCACGTGCAAGACACAGCGTGATTAGTACAAACACAAGAAACATTTGACAATCACAGAAAGTTAACATTTAAAACTACTGAGTGGTATGAACAAAAATGCATTTACGTAGGCGCGGGTGGGGGGTCCGGAACCACCCCCGACAGTGGGGCGTCCTCCGGCGACTTCCACCAAGCGTCATCCTGTTCCATACGGTCCCTGTCAACTTGCGAGGATTCTGCCTCCATCGGTTCCATACGGGCGGGGGAGGCCGCAGCCGCCTCCGAACGCGTGCGTTGCCGTCGCAGTGACAGATTGCCGACCTGATCGCTCTTACGCTTAACAGGCGGCTCAGCCCTATCGCCCTGATCGCCCAGTATCTGACGTAAATGCTGGGTCTGCTCTTGGATGCGCGTCTCCCTCGTATCTTTCGTCCCACCCCCTGAGCACGACGACAGTGTCTCCGAGTCACTACCAGTTCCTGAAAGAACGGTCGGTGAGCTGTCCCTCGATTTCTTCCCCTTCCGCTTACGCTGCTGCTTCGGCAGCGTAGGCTTTTCCTTCGGGGCGGGCGGCGGGGGCAGAATCGCCTCCACATGTTCAGAAACAGGGACAGACGGTACCGGTACTTCAGTTGGCGGAACGGACTCTGACTGCGAAGGAAGAGATTCTACCGGTGTCGCGTCTACAACATCCATAACATTAGACACTGAAACAGAGGGAACGGGTGCGTCTACTGCAGGTGGCGGAACCGGTGGGACGGGGTGGGATACCGTGCCCGCTACTACTTCACTAAGAAGCGGCACAAACTGGCCAGAGGCGTCTACAGGCCGTTCGCGCGGGAGCTGAACAGGGCGTCGGCGTGGACAGTCCGTACGCAAATGTTCCGATGAGTGACAAACAGAACAAGTTGGCGGTTGCCCGACATAACTTATTTGCGCACGCACGCCCGCGATCATGAAGTAAGACGGAATGTGCTTTTTCAAATCGATTCTAACACTCCGTACGCCACTGTTAACTTGGTAACGGTATCCACTACCCCACTTGTCATTACTTATCGACAAGACCGTGCCAAACTGTGTCAACCCGCGAGAGATATAGTCGTTGGGACATTCAGGTGGCACGTTAAAAACACGAACAGTTCGCACACCGTAACCAGAGGGAACAATCTGGACATCACTGACACTGCCGTCGAAATGTTTAAATTTACGCACGCCAGCAAACGTTTCGATAAATTTATCGTAATGGGCTACATTAATAAACTTGATAAACAAGGAGTACAGTATAAAATCAAGCTGAAAAGTGTCAACGACCTCATCCGGTAACTTAAGTTCTTCGAAAATCCATTCATGTATCTCAAAAGCTGTCGGCCGCTTTGCATTTCGATCAAAAACGCACTGTGCGCTATTCGCCCTATTGAATGTCGACATAATGGTACTCACCGGCTGTAGAACAGCAAACACAAAACTCTGGCAGGAGCAACCGCGCGCCGATGCGCACGCGACGACAGCCAAGTCAACACTGACAGCGAACGACCGCAGGCGGAGCCACAGCACCGAGGTGTTGCTGGGCGCGTGCAGCCTTCGACACTAGCGGAGGACGCATCTTGTCCCTGGTGTCCAGCGGAGGGCCTGTGCGTGGTGTGGCAGTGTCGTGCTGGAGGGCGCCACTGGTAGCATGTGGGCTTCCTCGCCTCGCCTCGCCTCGCCTCACACCAGGTGTGTGCGTAGTTTGCAGTGCATTCGCACCATTCCTATCCCTGTCCCCGTCCCCGTCCCGACTTTGCTCGACTGCCGCTCGCTGCCGCTCGGGTCGTGGTCCATATGACAGCGCAAGCACGACAAACGTCTGCGGGACGAGACGAGACGAGACGACTAAGGAATAAATTCGTGATTACAAAAATTTGGAACTCTACACTCCTACACAAAAATAGGCGGTGACGTATTTCAGAAATCACCTGCCGATTCGTACTGTTTTGTCGTTTTCAAAGTCTTCTTGGCAAACTTGGTTAGCACATTCTCCCTCAAACTGAGTTAATTACTGCATTTTCGTACCATTACAGTAGTGTAAAAGGCTTAAGGAAGCATCTTTGTCACAACAGAAAGGTAGTTTGAAAATTGGGCTGGCAGGGGTAGCGACATAATAACAAAAAAAAATGGAAGGCAGCCAACAGCACCCGGGTTTCCCAGGCGGTCACCCATCCAAGTACTAACCGGGCCCGATGATGCTTAACTTCGGTGATCGGACGAGAACCGGTGTATTCATCATGGTATGGCCGTTGGCGCTCATCTAATGTAGGAGCACGGCAGAATCCGCGTTCGGCTTTTCTCCCAACACACAAAATGTTAGTTTTCGACCGCATTTGACGAAAGCACTTCCTTCCGCAACAGCCAGTTCCTCGAGGACGGCGCGGGGGGCGCGCCCGGCGTCCCAGCAGAGCGACGGCCGAATTAGCGGGCGCACCGCCGCGTGTGTGAGACGCACTGCTGCTCGTTGCACCTCCTGTCATTCGCTGCGCGCGTGCAGCCTTCGACACTAGCGGAGGACGCATCTTGTCCCTGGTGTCCAGCGGAGGGCCTGTGCGTGGTGTGGCAGTGTCGTGCTGGAGGGCGCCACTGGTAGCATGTGGGCTTCCTCGCCTCGCCTCGCCTCGCGTCGCCTCGCCTCGCCTCACACCAGGTGTGTGCGTAGTTTGCAGTGCATTCGCACCATTCCTATCCCTGTCCCCGTCCCCGTCCCGACTTGTCCCGACTTTGCTCGACTGCCGCTCGCTGCCGCTCGGGTCGTGGTCCATATGACAGCGCAAGCACGACAAACGTCTGCGGGACGAGACGAGACGAGACGACTAAGGAATAAATTCGTGATTACAAAAAATTGGAACTCTACACTCCTACACAAAAATAGGCGGTGACGTATTTCAGAAATCACCTGCCGATTCGTACTGTTTTGTCGTTTTCAAAGTCTTCTTGGCAAACTTGGTTAGCACATTCTCCCTCAAACTGAGTTAATTACTGCATTTTCGTACCATTACAGTAGTGTAAAAGGCTTAAGGAAGCATCTTTGTCACAACAGAAAGGTAGTTTGAAAATTGGGCTGGCAGGGGTAGCGACATAATAACAAAAAAAAATGGAAGGCAGCCAACAGCACCCGGGTTTCCCAGGCGGTCACCCATCCAAGTACTAACCGGGCCCGATGATGCTTAACTTCGGTGATCGGACGAGAACCGGTGTATTTTTTTTTTTTGTACTTTTTTTTTTATTTTTTTTTTTTTTTTTTTGACGAGAACCAGTGTATTTTTTTTTTCTTGACGAGAACCTGCGTATTTTTTTTAATTTTATTTTGAAACGCATTATTCACGATCACCGCCACAGAAAGTAAAAGTAAATTTATGGGGCAATAAGCTCACCACGCTTGAAAAAAAATGAAAACTGTATTATCTGGCATTATCATGCCGCATAATATTAGTTGAAACTAATATGCAGGGTCACCGCCACAAAAAAAAAATATATGTGAAACATTAGGCCGCAAGTCCGCCACGATTCAAAAATGAATGAAAATCAAAGTACCGGCATAATCATGCCGCCGAAAAATAGTGAAACATTTTGCAGGGACCACCGCCACAAAAAATAAAAGCAAAAGCAAAAGTATGAGGCAATTAGCTCTTCACACTTAAAACAAATGAAACAGGATTACCTGGCATTTATCATGCCGCAGAAGAATGAGATGAAACACACATGTAGGATCACTGCCACAAAAAATAAACGTGAGATAGTAGGCTGCAAGTTCGCCACACTTCAAAAATGAATGAAAATTGAAGTACCCGCATTATCGTGCCACAGAAAAAAAATGGCTAAACACACATGCAACTCGCCATGCCGCAAGAAAAAAATGAAAAACTAAAGTACCTGGCAATTGACACGCCACAGAAAAAAGAGCTCAACACATAAGGCGACACTGCACTCGTAAAGGCAAAACAACTAAGAAAAACAGGCACGTAAGCTAGACATAAGAGTCGTGGCAGTAATTAGCATTGACACATTTAGGTAACACACGGCCCAAATGGCGTCACCATAATTAGAGAAAGAAAATGTGTGTCAGTACCACATACAAGACGCCAAGGCGTCCAAAAATTGGAAAAAGTAATAAAGAAGTCAAATGAATGAATAAATGAAAGAAAGAAAATTTCATAGTCGCAGAACTTTCGTATAACCGTGAGAGATCGCTACATTCAAATAGTTCGCGAAATCTGCACTGTATGTCTTTTTACGTTTCGTCGTCACAAAACAATCCCAGAGATATGCCAGATAAGAAAATGCATCAGACAGTTCCAGACCAATCAGGGCGTAAACCGTATGTCCAAACAACCACACAGTAGTTTTATGCCTTGCACGTGGAAAATACTTAAAATCAGGGGTAATAACGGAAGTCACAGTGACATTTGCCGGTACAGTTCTATGAATAAGTGCGAGCATGATCTGACAAAGCGACCACACGTCTGCAACAGCCCGACACTGCAGCCGGTGCTCCCTGGTGTCAGGCGCGCCACACCTGCCACAGTTGGGCGAGGCGAGGAGGTGGATGTCGGCGAGGCGTTGGTTGGTCGATAAGGTGTTGTTCACCAACTTGAACCACAACGCCGAAACGTCGGTTGGCAACACGCTGTCATTGATGTTTGCCCACACCTGTTTCCAGTTCACAGCAGGGAGGCGAACCTCCAACTTGTGAACCGGCGGCCGTCCCATCAGGTCGGCGTAGAGACGCCGAGCGGTACAGTGTGGATCGTTAGCCGTTCTTAAAACGTAACTGCGAGTGAGATAATATTCTCGCAGGAACGACAAACGATACGGGATGTCGGCGACAGAAACAGGGGCGCACTCAGACGCCGGCCGACAAATCTCCAATAAAGCAGCCGTGGAGCCACCTGGACAGCTGGTCTGCAGCGCAGCTGTGCGATTTACAAGCAACGCCGCACATTTACGTCCAAAATCCACAAGTCCTAGTCCTCCCAAGGATCTGTCAAGGACACAGACCGACGCCCGCACCTTAAAAATTTCATGACGCCACAATAACCAGAAAACAACACGTGAGATGGAACGCGCAATCAATTTCGGGACGCAGAGCAGCTGCGCAACATACCATGCCCGCGAGAGAATAAACGTGTTAATGAGGTCGACTTTTTGTAGCAAATTGAGCCGTCGGGAAGCATGTGTACGACATAGAATGCGAATACCCGTAAGGAGTGACCGCCAGTTCCGAGCCTGCATGTTCTGCGGCGACGCAGTAACGTCGAGACCCAAAATGGTGTGGTGGGAAACAACGCGGAACCACGGCCTTCGGTCGTCAACACCGTGCAACCCCAGTGGAAGGAGCACAGTTTTCCGTGCATTGATTCGGGCACCAGAAGCTCGTTCGTAACGGTCCAATAAAGCTCTAGTGGCATCAATATCCGCCGTATGCGCTACAAAAACGCCCACATCATCAGCGTAGGCTGAACATCGCAACGACACATTGCCAATTTGAATCCCATGGAGTGTACGGTCGAGAGCTCGCAACAGTGGATCGATGGCAAGCACAAAGTAAAACATGGACAACGGACAGCCTTGTCGAACAGAACGACGTATCGGAAGAGGCACTGTCGGCCAGCCATTGACAATGACGACCGACCGAGCTCCCGTGAGTAAGTTGCGTACCACTTCCAGAAATTGGAGACCGAAACCCATGCGCGACATGACCTGAAGGAGGTATTCGTGGCTGACACGATCGAAGGCGTTGGCAAAGTCAATGGATAAGATTCCGGCGGAGGAACCAGGAGCCGCTGCTGAACAGACAACATCCCTGTATGCAGAAGCCGCAGTAAAGATGTTACGATGCCGTACTCCACACGACTGGGGAGCAGCAATAACCTTATCCATGACAGATTTCAACTTGTCAGCCACGCACCTCGCAACGATCTTATAGTCGGCATTTAATAAAGTGATAGGCCGCAGGTCTTGGACGCGACAGTCTCCTTCCTTCTTAGGAATAAGCACCACCCTACCGTCCATAAAACGGCCGGGTACCGCCACACCACGAAGGACTTCGTTAATCAAGGAAGTGAACGTGCCCCCAATAATGTCCCAGATGGCTAGATAAAATTCCGTCGGTAAACCGTCGGGCCCAGGAGACTTCCCCTTTGGACACGCCTTCAATATCGATAAAACATCTTGTGGCAACAACGCTGCAGTTAACTCGGCGCGATCGGCGTCCGTTAAAAAACAACGCAACTCGTCTAAACAGGCGGCAGTGGCGATGCCATCACCATCACAGTTGGAAAACAACGCAGAATAATACGCAGTGACGTGAGCGACCACATCCCGCCTGCCAACGAGGCGATCGCCATCATCTGTTAGCAAACTGCGAACACATTTCGTAGACGCCAAGCGTCGCTCCTTTGCCAAATAAAAAGTCGTCGGATGCTCCTCATCAACGGCGCCCGCGAAACGACTACGGACTACGTAGCCTTTCGCCCTTTCGCGATGGATCCCCAGAATCTTGCTCTTAATGCGATTGAGCCGCAGACGGAGGTTACCAAATTGGTCAATAGGGGCGTCGAAGGCATCCCTAAGACACTGCTGGTAAAAGTCGAGCGTACGGTGCCTCCAGTACGACTCCTCGCGACTGAACGCTTGCGCGGCACGACGTAGCTGAGGCTTAGCTAACGCCAACCACCAATCAAGCGTCGAAGGGTAGTTGCCAACTTTTTGAATGCAAGATTCCCACACAGCCGTAATAGTTAGTCGGAAACCATCCTTCGGCAAATGAGTAACGTTTAGCTTCCAAACCCGCGGGACAGGAGCCGCAGCTCCACCCTGCAGCCGCACATCACAAACGTAGCCACAGTGGTCACTGAACGCCACGGGGAGCACGTCAACACGACGGAGAGCATCCTTGAGGGCGCGAGAGACATAAATACGGTCAAGGCGACTGCCCCCGGTGTTGTAGATGTGCGTGAATACAGTGCGACGTGGGTGGAAATGTCGCCAAGTATCACACAAATCAGCAGCAGTAATCAACGCGGAAAGTTCTGGACACAGTGAGGGAGCGGTACTCATATCTGCAGCATCAACAACACAGTTAAAATCCCCTCCTACCACAAGTGGACGACCAGGTGTTAAAAAAGGACAAATCTCATAGCTAAAAAAACGCGACCGGTCACGGCGCCTGTCCGCGCCCGACGCCGCATAGATATTTACAACACGGACTCCTCTTACCGTACACGCAATAGCACGGCCGTTAGGCATCACCTGAACGTCTTGTGGCTCTAACGACTCTTTGAATAAAATGGCAGTGCCACACTTAGAGTCACGGTCCACATTGTAAATAACATCATAGCCAGGAATATCACTAAAAACTCTGCCGGCCACCTCCTGAAGAAAAACAACATCATAACGGCCAAATTTTAGGAGGTCAGTAAATAATAACACCTTATACGCAGCCGTGACGGTATTGACATTCAAGGTTAAGATTGAAAATAAACTCATCGGTCTAGAGGTGGAGTAAAGAGAAAAACATCAAGCCATCCGACAGGAGGCGCGTCACTTAGCGTGGTAGGAAAGTACACAAAACGATATCCCTGTCATGAGGATACAAATGGAAGTGAACATGTACAAATGTAAAAGTGTAGAGAGACACAACATGCGTAATAAAAAATAAAACGTAAAAACACAAGTGGGCAGATACCACATACCCACCCCGTTAATAACACAGTAGAACTTGTAAGAAAAACATGACAAAACTGGCCGGAATTACACCATTCTAGAATTTGCAAACCCGCAGGAAGTTGCACAAATAGAAAAAAGCGGCAACCAAAAACCCCGCAGCAAAGCAAGACCCACCTGATAATTGCAACAGATAGGACATTAGTCACGCATAATAAAAGTAACACAATGAGAACAGAAAACATGCGTGCATTGAACATGCGCACAGCGCAGACCGAACACAGTGGAACACAACAGCTGCGCGAAATAACGACAACCAACTCCACATAATTAAACGTGCGTGTACAATCTTTCCGGGAAGGCAGCGGAAAAACGCAACAAACGTGGCATGTTAATGTCATTTATATGACACGCGATAAGTACGCCAAACTTACAACATCGCTGGCACATTACAAAACTTCACGACGACAGCAAGACAGCAAAGTGGACATGAATATTAAGCGGCATTGATAAACCGTAGATAGAACAACAGACATCAGACAGCGAGTAAGCACAGGAAAACACATAGATTTCTACAAATAAACTGCTGCAAAAAAAGGACGCCAAAAAGCAGACAGAAAACCGCCCCTCAACATAGCAACATTGCCACAAGACAATATGACAATAGAAGCGAAACATAATAAGCACGACACTGAAATCAGATGATAACGGCGGCAACAGAAAGGCAAGCGGCGATACTGCACCGTCCATGGGCTGACAAACACGTCACGGCAAACATTCATAGTAAAAGATAACACCATTGCTACACGCGGAAACCTTTGGCAAGCCACTGGACAAAAAGAGCAAAGGGGAAAAAGCTCTACCGTAAATTATTGTCCACGTGCAAGGCACAGCGTGATTAGTACAAAACACAAGAAACATTTGACAATCACAGAAAGTTAACATTTAAAACTACTGAGTGGTTTGAACAAAAATGCATTTACGTAGGCGCGGGTGGGGGGTCCGGAACCACCCCCGACAGTGGGGCGTCCTCCGGCGACTTCCACCAAGCGTCATCCTGTTCCATACGGTCCCTGTCAACTTGCGAGGATTCTGCCTCCATCGGTTCCGCACGGGTGGGGGAGGCCGCAGCCGACCCCGAACGCGTGCGTTGCCGTCGCAATGACAGATTGCCGACCTGATCGCTCTTACGCTTAACAGGCGGCTCGGCCTTATCGCCCTGATTTCCCAGTAGCTGACGCAAATGCTGGGTCTGTTCGTGTATGCGCGTCTCCCTCGTGTCCTTCGTCCCACCCCCTGAGCACGACGACAGTGTCTCCGAGTCGCTACCAGTTCCTGATAGAGCGGTCGGTGAGCTGTCCCTGGATTTCTTCCCTTTCCGCTTACGCTGCTTACGCTGCTGCTTCGGCAGCGTAGGCTTTGCCTTCGGGGCGGGCGGCGGGGGCAGAATCGCCTCCACGTGTTCAGAAACAGGGACAGACGGTACCGGTACTTCAGGTGGCGGAACGGACTCTGGCTGCGAAGGTAGAGGTTCTACCGGTGTCGCGGCGACAATATCCATAACATTAGACACTGAAACAGAGGCAACGGGTGCGTCTACCGCAGGTGGCGGAACCGGTGGGGCGGGTTGGGATACCGTGCCCGCTACTACCTCACTAAGAAGCGGCACAAACTGGCCAGAGGCGTCTACAGGCCGTTCACGTGGGAGCTGAACAGGGCGTCGGCGTGGGCAGTCCGTGCGCAAATGTTCCGACGAATGACAAACGGAACAAGTTGGCGGTTGCCCGACATAACTTATTTGCGCACGCACGCCCGCGATCATGAAATAAGACGGAATGTGCTTTTTCAAGTCGATTCTAACACTCCGGACGCCACTGTTTACTTGGTACCGGTAGCCACTACCCCACTTGTCGTTACTGATGGACAACACCGTCCCAAACTGCGACAACCCGCGAGAGATGTAGTCATTCGGACATTCGGGAGGCACATTGAAAACACGAACAGTTCGCACACCGTAGCCGGAGGGAACAATCTGCACGTCACTGACACTGCCATCGAAATGTTTAAATTTACGCACGCCAGCAAAGGTCTCAATAAACTTATCATAATGGTCAGCACTGGTAAACTTAATGAATAACGAATATAAAATGAAATCAAGCTGAAAAGTGTCAACGACCGCATCCGGTAATTTAAGTTCATCGAATATCCATTCATGGATCTCAAAAGCTGTCGGCCGCTTAGCAGTTCGATCAAAAACACACTGTGCGCTATTCGCCCTGTTGAATGTCGACATGATTGTACTCACCGGCTGTAGAACAGCAAACACAGACACTGGCAGGAACAACCACGCGCCGATGCGCACGCGACGACAGCCAAGTCAACACTGACAGCGAACGACCGCAGGCGGAGCCACAGCACCGAGGTGTTGCTGGGCGCGTGCAGCCTTCGACACTAGCGGAGGACGCATCTTGTCCCTGGTGTCCAGCGGAGGGCCTGTGCGTGGTGTGGCAGTGTCGTGCTGGAGGGCGCCACTGGTAGCATGTGGGCTTCCTCGCCTCGCCTCGCCTCGCGTCGCCTCGCCTCGCCTCACACCAGGTGTGTGCGTAGTTTGCAGTGCATTCGCACCATTCCTATCCCTGTCCCCGTCCCCGTCCCGACTTGTCCCGACTTTGCTCGACTGCCGCTCGCTGCCGCTCGGGTCGTGGTCCATATGACAGCGCAAGCACGACAAACGTCTGCGGGACGAGACGAGACGAGACGACTAAGGAATAAATTCGTGATTACAAAAATTTGGAACTCTACACTCCTACACAAAAATAGGCGGTGACGTATTTCAGAAATCACCTGCCGATTCGTACTGTTTTGTCGTTTTCAAAGTCTTCTTGGCAAACTTGGTTAGCACATTCTCCCTCAAACTGAGTTAATTACTGCATTTTCGTACCATTACAGTAGTGTAAAAGGCTTAAGGAAGCATCTTTGTCACAACAGAAAGGTAGTTTGAAAATTGGGCTGGCAGGGGTAGCGACATAATAACAAAAAAAAATGGAAGGCAGCCAACAGCACCCGGGTTTCCCAGGCGGTCACCCATCCAAGTACTAACCGGGCCCGATGATGCTTAACTTCGGTGATCGGACGAGAACCGGTGTATTCATCATGGTATGGCCGTTGGCGCTCATCTAATGTAGGAGCACGGCAGAATCCGCGTTCGGCTTTTCTCCCAACACACAAAATGTTAGTTTTCGACCGCATTTGACGAAAGCACTTCCTTCCGCAACAGCCAGTTCCTCGAGGACGGCGCGGGGGGCGCGCCCGGCGTCCCAGCAGAGCGACGGCCGAATTAGCGGGCGCACCGCCGCGTGTGTGAGACGCACTGCTGCTCGTTGCACCTCCTGTCATTCGCTGCGCGCGTGCAGCCTTCGACACTAGCGGAGGACGCATCTTGTCCCTGGTGTCCAGCGGAGGGCCTGTGCGTGGTGTGGCAGTGTCGTGCTGGAGGGCGCCACTGGTAGCATGTGGGCTTCCTCGCCTCGCCTCGCCTCGCGTCGCCTCGCCTCGCCTCACACCAGGTGTGTGCGTAGTTTGCAGTGCATTCGCACCATTCCCATCCCTGTCCCCGTCCCCGTCCCGACTTGTCCCGACTTTGCTCGACTGCCGCTCGCTGCCGCTCGGGTCGTGGTCCATATGACAGCGCAAGCACGACAAACGTCTGCGGGACGAGACGAGACGAGACGACTAAGGAATAAATTCGTGATTACAAAAAATTGGAACTCTACACTCCTACACAAAAATAGGCGGTGACGTATTTCAGAAATCACCTGCCGATTCGTACTGTTTTGTCGTTTTCAAAGTCTTCTTGGCAAACTTGGTTAGCACATTCTCCCTCAAACTGAGTTAATTACTGCATTTTCGTACCATTACAGTAGTGTAAAAGGCTTAAGGAAGCATCTTTGTCACAACAGAAAAGTAGTTTGAAAATTGGGCTGGCAGGGGTAGCGACATAATAACAAAAAAAAATGGAAGGCAGCCAACAGCACCCGGGTTTCCCAGGCGGTCACCCATCCAAGTACTAACCGGGCCCGATGATGCTTAACTTCGGTGATCGGACGAGAACCGGTGTATTCATCATGGTATGGCCGTTGGCGCTCATCTAATGTAGGAGCACGGCAGAATCCGCGTTCGGCTTTTCTCCCAACACACAAAATGTTAGTTTTCGACCGCATTTGACGAAAGCACTTCCTTCCGCAACAGCCAGTTCCTCGAGGACGGCGCGGGGGGCGCGCCCGGCGTCCCAGCAGAGCGACGGCCGAATTAGCGGGCGCACCGCCGCGTGTGTGACACGCACTGCTGCTCGTTGCACCTCCTGTCATTCGCTGCGCGCGTGCAGCCTTCGACACTAGCGGAGGACGCATCTTGTCCCTGGTGTCCAGCGGAGGGCCTGTGCGTGGTGTGGCAGTGTCGTGCTGGAGGGCGCCACTGGTAGCATGTGGGCTTCCTCGCCTCGCCTCGCCTCGCGTCGCCTCGCCTCGCCTCACACCAGGTGTGTGCGTAGTTTGCAGTGCATTCGCACCATTCCCATCCCTGTCCCCGTCCCCGTCCCGACTTGTCCCGACTTTGCTCGACTGCCGCTCGCTGCCGCTCGGGTCGTGGTCCATATGACAGCGCAAGCACGACAAACGTCTGCGGGACGAGACGAGACGAGACGACTAAGGAATAAATTCGTGATTACAAAAAATTGGAACTCTACACTCCTACACAAAAATAGGCGGTGACGTGTTTCAGAAATCACCTGCCGATTCGTACTGTTTTGTCGTTTTCAAAGTCTTCTTGGCAAACTTGGTTAGCACATTCTCCCTCAAACTGAGTTAATTACTGCATTTTCGTACCATTACAGTAGTGTAAAAGGCTTAAGGAAGCATCTTTGTCACAACAGAAAGGTAGTTTGAAAATTGGGCTGGCAGGGGTAGCGACATAATAACAAAAAAAAATGGAAGGCAGCCAACAGCACCCGGGTTTCCCAGGCGGTCACCCATCCAAGTACTAACCGGGCCCGATGATGCTTAACTTCGGTGATCGGACGAGAACCGGTGTATTCATCATGGTATGGCCGTTGGCGCTCATCTAATGTAGGAGCACGGCAGAATCCGCGTTCGGCTTTTCTCCCAACACACAAAATGTTAGTTTTCGACCGCATTTGACGAAAGCACTTCCTTCCGCAACAGCCAGTTCCTCGAGGACGGCGCGGGGGGCGCGCCCGGCGTCCCAGCAGAGCGACGGCCGAATTAGCGGGCGCACCGCCGCGTGTGTGACACGCACTGCTGCTCGTTGCACCTCCTGTCATTCGCTGCGCGCGTGCAGCCTTCGACACTAGCGGAGGACGCATCTTGTCCCTGGTGTCCAGCGGAGGGCCTGTGCGTGGTGTGGCAGTGTCGTGCTGGAGGGCGCCACTGGTAGCATGTGGGCTTCCTCGCCTCGCCTCGCCTCGCGTCGCCTCGCCTCGCCTCACACCAGGTGTGTGCGTAGTTTGCAGTGCATTCGCACCATTCCCATCCCTGTCCCCGTCCCCGTCCCGACTTGTCCCGACTTTGCTCGACTGCCGCTCGCTGCCGCTCGGGTCGTGGTCCATATGACAGCGCAAGCACGACAAACGTCTGCGGGACGAGACGAGACGAGACGACTAAGGAATAAATTCGTGATTACAAAAAATTGGAACTCTACACTCCTACACAAAAATAGGCGGTGACGTATTTCAGAAATCACCTGCCGATTCGTACTGTTTTGTCGTTTTCAAAGTCTTCTTGGCAAACTTGGTTAGCACATTCTCCCTCAAACTGAGTTAATTACTGCATTTTCGTACCATTACAGTAGTGTAAAAGGCTTAAGGAAGCATCTTTGTCACAACAGAAAAGTAGTTTGAAAATTGGGCTGGCAGGGGTAGCGACATAATAACAAAAAAAAATGGAAGGCAGCCAACAGCACCCGGGTTTCCCAGGCGGTCACCCATCCAAGTACTAACCGGGCCCGATGATGCTTAACTTCGGTGATCGGACGAGAACCGGTGTATTCATCATGGTATGGCCGTTGGCGCTCATCTAATGTAGGAGCACGGCAGAATCCGCGTTCGGCTTTTCTCCCAACACACAAAATGTTAGTTTTCGACCGCATTTGACGAAAGCACTTCCTTCCGCAACAGCCAGTTCCTCGAGGACGGCGCGGGGGGCGCGCCCGGCGTCCCAGCAGAGCGACGGCCGAATTAGCGGGCGCACCGCCGCGTGTGTGACACGCACTGCTGCTCGTTGCACCTCCTGTCATTCGCTGCGCGCGTGCAGCCTTCGACACTAGCGGAGGACGCATCTTGTCCCTGGTGTCCAGCGGAGGGCCTGTGCGTGGTGTGGCAGTGTCGTGCTGGAGGGCGCCACTGGTAGCATGTGGGCTTCCTCGCCTCGCCTCGCCTCGCGTCGCCTCGCCTCGCCTCACACCAGGTGTGTGCGTAGTTTGCAGTGCATTCGCACCATTCCCATCCCTGTCCCCGTCCCCGTCCCGACTTGTCCCGACTTTGCTCGACTGCCGCTCGCTGCCGCTCGGGTCGTGGTCCATATGACAGCGCAAGCACGACAAACGTCTGCGGGACGAGACGAGACGAGACGACTAAGGAATAAATTCGTGATTACAAAAAATTGGAACTCTACACTCCTACACAAAAATAGGCGGTGACGTGTTTCAGAAATCACCTGCCGATTCGTACTGTTTTGTCGTTTTCAAAGTCTTCTTGGCAAACTTGGTTAGCACATTCTCCCTCAAACTGAGTTAATTACTGCATTTTCGTACCATTACAGTAGTGTAAAAGGCTTAAGGAAGCATCTTTGTCACAACAGAAAGGTAGTTTGAAAATTGGGCTGGCAGGGGTAGCGACATAATAACAAAAAAAAATGGAAGGCAGCCAACAGCACCCGGGTTTCCCAGGCGGTCACCCATCCAAGTACTAACCGGGCCCGATGATGCTTAACTTCGGTGATCGGACGAGAACCGGTGTATTCATCATGGTATGGCCGTTGGCGCTCATCTAATGTAGGAGCACGGCAGAATCCGCGTTCGGCTTTTCTCCCAACACACAAAATGTTAGTTTTCGACCGCATTTGACGAAAGCACTTCCTTCCGCAACAGCCAGTTCCTCGAGGACGGCGCGGGGGGCGCGCCCGGCGTCCCAGCAGAGCGACGGCCGAATTAGCGGGCGCACCGCCGCGTGTGTGAGACGCACTGCTGCTCGTTGCACCTCCTGTCATTCGCTGCGCGCGTGCAGCCTTCGACACTAGCGGAGGACGCATCTTGTCCCTGGTGTCCAGCGGAGGGCCTGTGCGTGGTGTGGCAGTGTCGTGCTGGAGGGCGCCACTGGTAGCATGTGGGCTTCCTCGCCTCGCCTCGCCTCGCGTCGCCTCGCCTCGCCTCACACCAGGTGTGTGCGTAGTTTGCAGTGCATTCGCACCATTCCCATCCCTGTCCCCGTCCCCGTCCCGACTTGTCCCGACTTTGCTCGACTGCCGCTCGCTGCCGCTCGGGTCGTGGTCCATATGACAGCGCAAGCACGACAAACGTCTGCGGGACGAGACGAGACGAGACGACTAAGGAATAAATTCGTGATTACAAAAAATTGGAACTCTACACTCCTACACAAAAATAGGCGGTGACGTGTTTCAGAAATCACCTGCCGATTCGTACTGTTTTGTCGTTTTCAAAGTCTTCTTGGCAAACTTGGTTAGCACATTCTCCCTCAAACTGAGTTAATTACTGCATTTTCGTACCATTACAGTAGTGTAAAAGGCTTAAGGAAGCATCTTTGTCACAACAGAAAGGTAGTTTGAAAATTGGGCTGGCAGGGGTAGCGACATAATAACAAAAAAAAATGGAAGGCAGCCAACAGCACCCGGGTTTCCCAGGCGGTCACCCATCCAAGTACTAACCGGGCCCGATGATGCTTAACTTCGGTGATCGGACGAGAACCGGTGTATTCATCATGGTATGGCCGTTGGCGCTCATCTAATGTAGGAGCACGGCAGAATCCGCGTTCGGCTTTTCTCCCAACACACAAAATGTTAGTTTTCGACCGCATTTGACGAAAGCACTTCCTTCCGCAACAGCCAGTTCCTCGAGGACGGCGCGGGGGGCGCGCCCGGCGTCCCAGCAGAGCGACGGCCGAATTAGCGGGCGCACCGCCGCGTGTGTGAGACGCACTGCTGCTCGTTGCACCTCCTGTCATTCGCTGCGCGCGTGCAGCCTTCGACACTAGCGGAGGACGCATCTTGTCCCTGGTGTCCAGCGGAGGGCCTGTGCGTGGTGTGGCAGTGTCGTGCTGGAGGGCGCCACTGGTAGCATGTGGGCTTCCTCGCCTCGCCTCGCCTCGCGTCGCCTCGCCTCGCCTCACACCAGGTGTGTGCGTAGTTTGCAGTGCATTCGCACCATTCCCATCCCTGTCCCCGTCCCCGTCCCGACTTGTCCCGACTTTGCTCGACTGCCGCTCGCTGCCGCTCGGGTCGTGGTCCATATGACAGCGCAAGCACGACAAACGTCTGCGGGACGAGACGAGACGAGACGACTAAGGAATAAATTCGTGATTACAAAAAATTGGAACTCTACACTCCTACACAAAAATAGGCGGTGACGTGTTTCAGAAATCACCTGCCGATTCGTACTGTTTTGTCGTTTTCAAAGTCTTCTTGGCAAACTTGGTTAGCACATTCTCCCTCAAACTGAGTTAATTACTGCATTTTCGTACCATTACAGTAGTGTAAAAGGCTTAAGGAAGCATCTTTGTCACAACAGAAAGGTAGTTTGAAAATTGGGCTGGCAGGGGTAGCGACATAATAACAAAAAAAAATGGAAGGCAGCCAACAGCACCCGGGTTTCCCAGGCGGTCACCCATCCAAGTACTAACCGGGCCCGATGATGCTTAACTTCGGTGATCGGACGAGAACCGGTGTATTCATCATGGTATGGCCGTTGGCGCTCATCTAATGTAGGAGCACGGCAGAATCCGCGTTCGGCTTTTCTCCCAACACACAAAATGTTAGTTTTCGACCGCATTTGACGAAAGCACTTCCTTCCGCAACAGCCAGTTCCTCGAGGACGGCGCGGGGGGCGCGCCCGGCGTCCCAGCAGAGCGACGGCCGAATTAGCGGGCGCACCGCCGCGTGTGTGACACGCACTGCTGCTCGTTGCACCTCCTGTCATTCGCTGCGCGCGTGCAGCCTTCGACACTAGCGGAGGACGCATCTTGTCCCTGGTGTCCAGCGGAGGGCCTGTGCGTGGTGTGGCAGTGTCGTGCTGGAGGGCGCCACTGGTAGCATGTGGGCTTCCTCGCCTCGCCTCGCCTCGCGTCGCCTCGCCTCGCCTCACACCAGGTGTGTGCGTAGTTTGCAGTGCATTCGCACCATTCCCATCCCTGTCCCCGTCCCCGTCCCGACTTGTCCCGACTTTGCTCGACTGCCGCTCGCTGCCGCTCGGGTCGTGGTCCATATGACAGCGCAAGCACGACAAACGTCTGCGGGACGAGACGAGACGAGACGACTAAGGAATAAATTCGTGATTACAAAAAATTGGAACTCTACACTCCTACACAAAAATAGGCGGTGACGTGTTTCAGAAATCACCTGCCGATTCGTACTGTTTTGTCGTTTTCAAAGTCTTCTTGGCAAACTTGGTTAGCACATTCTCCCTCAAACTGAGTTAATTACTGCATTTTCGTACCATTACAGTAGTGTAAAAGGCTTAAGGAAGCATCTTTGTCACAACAGAAAGGTAGTTTGAAAATTGGGCTGGCAGGGGTAGCGACATAATAACAAAAAAAAATGGAAGGCAGCCAACAGCACCCGGGTTTCCCAGGCGGTCACCCATCCAAGTACTAACCGGGCCCGATGATGCTTAACTTCGGTGATCGGACGAGAACCGGTGTATTCATCATGGTATGGCCGTTGGCGCTCATCTAATGTAGGAGCACGGCAGAATCCGCGTTCGGCTTTTCTCCCAACACACAAAATGTTAGTTTTCGACCGCATTTGACGAAAGCACTTCCTTCCGCAACAGCCAGTTCCTCGAGGACGGCGCGGGGGGCGCGCCCGGCGTCCCAGCAGAGCGACGGCCGAATTAGCGGGCGCACCGCCGCGTGTGTGACACGCACTGCTGCTCGTTGCACCTCCTGTCATTCGCTGCGCGCGTGCAGCCTTCGACACTAGCGGAGGACGCATCTTGTCCCTGGTGTCCAGCGGAGGGCCTGTGCGTGGTGTGGCAGTGTCGTGCTGGAGGGCGCCACTGGTAGCATGTGGGCTTCCTCGCCTCGCCTCGCCTCGCGTCGCCTCGCCTCGCCTCACACCAGGTGTGTGCGTAGTTTGCAGTGCATTCGCACCATTCCCATCCCTGTCCCCGTCCCCGTCCCGACTTGTCCCGACTTTGCTCGACTGCCGCTCGCTGCCGCTCGGGTCGTGGTCCATATGACAGCGCAAGCACGACAAACGTCTGCGGGACGAGACGAGACGAGACGACTAAGGAATAAATTCGTGATTACAAAAAATTGGAACTCTACACTCCTACACAAAAATAGGCGGTGACGTGTTTCAGAAATCACCTGCCGATTCGTACTGTTTTGTCGTTTTCAAAGTCTTCTTGGCAAACTTGGTTAGCACATTCTCCCTCAAACTGAGTTAATTACTGCATTTTCGTACCATTACAGTAGTGTAAAAGGCTTAAGGAAGCATCTTTGTCACAACAGAAAGGTAGTTTGAAAATTGGGCTGGCAGGGGTAGCGACATAATAACAAAAAAAAATGGAAGGCAGCCAACAGCACCCGGGTTTCCCAGGCGGTCACCCATCCAAGTACTAACCGGGCCCGATGATGCTTAACTTCGGTGATCGGACGAGAACCGGTGTATTCATCATGGTATGGCCGTTGGCGCTCATCTAATGTAGGAGCACGGCAGAATCCGCGTTCGGCTTTTCTCCCAACACACAAAATGTTAGTTTTCGACCGCATTTGACGAAAGCACTTCCTTCCGCAACAGCCAGTTCCTCGAGGACGGCGCGGGGGGCGCGCCCGGCGTCCCAGCAGAGCGACGGCCGAATTAGCGGGCGCACCGCCGCGTGTGTGACACGCACTGCTGCTCGTTGCACCTCCTGTCATTCGCTGCGCGCGTGCAGCCTTCGACACTAGCGGAGGACGCATCTTGTCCCTGGTGTCCAGCGGAGGGCCTGTGCGTGGTGTGGCAGTGTCGTGCTGGAGGGCGCCACTGGTAGCATGTGGGCTTCCTCGCCTCGCCTCGCCTCGCGTCGCCTCGCCTCGCCTCACACCAGGTGTGTGCGTAGTTTGCAGTGCATTCGCACCATTCCCATCCCTGTCCCCGTCCCCGTCCCGACTTGTCCCGACTTTGCTCGACTGCCGCTCGCTGCCGCTCGGGTCGTGGTCCATATGACAGCGCAAGCACGACAAACGTCTGCGGGACGAGACGAGACGAGACGACTAAGGAATAAATTCGTGATTACAAAAAATTGGAACTCTACACTCCTACACAAAAATAGGCGGTGACGTGTTTCAGAAATCACCTGCCGATTCGTACTGTTTTGTCGTTTTCAAAGTCTTCTTGGCAAACTTGGTTAGCACATTCTCCCTCAAACTGAGTTAATTACTGCATTTTCGTACCATTACAGTAGTGTAAAAGGCTTAAGGAAGCATCTTTGTCACAACAGAAAGGTAGTTTGAAAATTGGGCTGGCAGGGGTAGCGACATAATAACAAAAAAAAATGGAAGGCAGCCAACAGCACCCGGGTTTCCCAGGCGGTCACCCATCCAAGTACTAACCGGGCCCGATGATGCTTAACTTCGGTGATCGGACGAGAACCGGTGTATTCATCATGGTATGGCCGTTGGCGCTCATCTAATGTAGGAGCACGGCAGAATCCGCGTTCGGCTTTTCTCCCAACACACAAAATGTTAGTTTTCGACCGCATTTGACGAAAGCACTTCCTTCCGCAACAGCCAGTTCCTCGAGGACGGCGCGGGGGGCGCGCCCGGCGTCCCAGCAGAGCGACGGCCGAATTAGCGGGCGCACCGCCGCGTGTGTGAGACGCACTGCTGCTCGTTGCACCTCCTGTCATTCGCTGCGCGCGTGCAGCCTTCGACACTAGCGGAGGACGCATCTTGTCCCTGGTGTCCAGCGGAGGGCCTGTGCGTGGTGTGGCAGTGTCGTGCTGGAGGGCGCCACTGGTAGCATGTGGGCTTCCTCGCCTCGCCTCGCCTCGCGTCGCCTCGCCTCGCCTCACACCAGGTGTGTGCGTAGTTTGCAGTGCATTCGCACCATTCCCATCCCTGTCCCCGTCCCCGTCCCGACTTGTCCCGACTTTGCTCGACTGCCGCTCGCTGCCGCTCGGGTCGTGGTCCATATGACAGCGCAAGCACGACAAACGTCTGCGGGACGAGACGAGACGAGACGACTAAGGAATAAATTCGTGATTACAAAAAATTGGAACTCTACACTCCTACACAAAAATAGGCGGTGACGTGTTTCAGAAATCACCTGCCGATTCGTACTGTTTTGTCGTTTTCAAAGTCTTCTTGGCAAACTTGGTTAGCACATTCTCCCTCAAACTGAGTTAATTACTGCATTTTCGTACCATTACAGTAGTGTAAAAGGCTTAAGGAAGCATCTTTGTCACAACAGAAAGGTAGTTTGAAAATTGGGCTGGCAGGGGTAGCGACATAATAACAAAAAAAAATGGAAGGCAGCCAACAGCACCCGGGTTTCCCAGGCGGTCACCCATCCAAGTACTAACCGGGCCCGATGATGCTTAACTTCGGTGATCGGACGAGAACCGGTGTATTCATCATGGTATGGCCGTTGGCGCTCATCTAATGTAGGAGCACGGCAGAATCCGCGTTCGGCTTTTCTCCCAACACACAAAATGTTAGTTTTCGACCGCATTTGACGAAAGCACTTCCTTCCGCAACAGCCAGTTCCTCGAGGACGGCGCGGGGGGCGCGCCCGGCGTCCCAGCAGAGCGACGGCCGAATTAGCGGGCGCACCGCCGCGTGTGTGAGACGCACTGCTGCTCGTTGCACCTCCTGTCATTCGCTGCGCGCGTGCAGCCTTCGACACTAGCGGAGGACGCATCTTGTCCCTGGTGTCCAGCGGAGGGCCTGTGCGTGGTGTGGCAGTGTCGTGCTGGAGGGCGCCACTGGTAGCATGTGGGCTTCCTCGCCTCGCCTCGCCTCGCGTCGCCTCGCCTCGCCTCACACCAGGTGTGTGCGTAGTTTGCAGTGCATTCGCACCATTCCCATCCCTGTCCCCGTCCCCGTCCCGACTTGTCCCGACTTTGCTCGACTGCCGCTCGCTGCCGCTCGGGTCGTGGTCCATATGACAGCGCAAGCACGACAAACGTCTGCGGGACGAGACGAGACGAGACGACTAAGGAATAAATTCGTGATTACAAAAAATTGGAACTCTACACTCCTACACAAAAATAGGCGGTGACGTGTTTCAGAAATCACCTGCCGATTCGTACTGTTTTGTCGTTTTCAAAGTCTTCTTGGCAAACTTGGTTAGCACATTCTCCCTCAAACTGAGTTAATTACTGCATTTTCGTACCATTACAGTAGTGTAAAAGGCTTAAGGAAGCATCTTTGTCACAACAGAAAGGTAGTTTGAAAATTGGGCTGGCAGGGGTAGCGACATAATAACAAAAAAAAATGGAAGGCAGCCAACAGCACCCGGGTTTCCCAGGCGGTCACCCATCCAAGTACTAACCGGGCCCGATGATGCTTAACTTCGGTGATCGGACGAGAACCGGTGTATTCATCATGGTATGGCCGTTGGCGCTCATCTAATGTAGGAGCACGGCAGAATCCGCGTTCGGCTTTTCTCCCAACACACAAAATGTTAGTTTTCGACCGCATTTGACGAAAGCACTTCCTTCCGCAACAGCCAGTTCCTCGAGGACGGCGCGGGGGGCGCGCCCGGCGTCCCAGCAGAGCGACGGCCGAATTAGCGGGCGCACCGCCGCGTGTGTGACACGCACTGCTGCTCGTTGCACCTCCTGTCATTCGCTGCGCGCGTGCAGCCTTCGACACTAGCGGAGGACGCATCTTGTCCCTGGTGTCCAGCGGAGGGCCTGTGCGTGGTGTGGCAGTGTCGTGCTGGAGGGCGCCACTGGTAGCATGTGGGCTTCCTCGCCTCGCCTCGCCTCGCGTCGCCTCGCCTCGCCTCACACCAGGTGTGTGCGTAGTTTGCAGTGCATTCGCACCATTCCCATCCCTGTCCCCGTCCCCGTCCCGACTTGTCCCGACTTTGCTCGACTGCCGCTCGCTGCCGCTCGGGTCGTGGTCCATATGACAGCGCAAGCACGACAAACGTCTGCGGGACGAGACGAGACGAGACGACTAAGGAATAAATTCGTGATTACAAAAAATTGGAACTCTACACTCCTACACAAAAATAGGCGGTGACGTATTTCAGAAATCACCTGCCGATTCGTACTGTTTTGTCGTTTTCAAAGTCTTCTTGGCAAACTTGGTTAGCACATTCTCCCTCAAACTGAGTTAATTACTGCATTTTCGTACCATTACAGTAGTGTAAAAGGCTTAAGGAAGCATCTTTGTCACAACAGAAAAGTAGTTTGAAAATTGGGCTGGCAGGGGTAGCGACATAATAACAAAAAAAAATGGAAGGCAGCCAACAGCACCCGGGTTTCCCAGGCGGTCACCCATCCAAGTACTAACCGGGCCCGATGATGCTTAACTTCGGTGATCGGACGAGAACCGGTGTATTCATCATGGTATGGCCGTTGGCGCTCATCTAATGTAGGAGCACGGCAGAATCCGCGTTCGGCTTTTCTCCCAACACACAAAATGTTAGTTTTCGACCGCATTTGACGAAAGCACTTCCTTCCGCAACAGCCAGTTCCTCGAGGACGGCGCGGGGGGCGCGCCCGGCGTCCCAGCAGAGCGACGGCCGAATTAGCGGGCGCACCGCCGCGTGTGTGACACGCACTGCTGCTCGTTGCACCTCCTGTCATTCGCTGCGCGCGTGCAGCCTTCGACACTAGCGGAGGACGCATCTTGTCCCTGGTGTCCAGCGGAGGGCCTGTGCGTGGTGTGGCAGTGTCGTGCTGGAGGGCGCCACTGGTAGCATGTGGGCTTCCTCGCCTCGCCTCGCCTCGCGTCGCCTCGCCTCGCCTCACACCAGGTGTGTGCGTAGTTTGCAGTGCATTCGCACCATTCCCATCCCTGTCCCCGTCCCCGTCCCGACTTGTCCCGACTTTGCTCGACTGCCGCTCGCTGCCGCTCGGGTCGTGGTCCATATGACAGCGCAAGCACGACAAACGTCTGCGGGACGAGACGAGACGAGACGACTAAGGAATAAATTCGTGATTACAAAAAATTGGAACTCTACACTCCTACACAAAAATAGGCGGTGACGTGTTTCAGAAATCACCTGCCGATTCGTACTGTTTTGTCGTTTTCAAAGTCTTCTTGGCAAACTTGGTTAGCACATTCTCCCTCAAACTGAGTTAATTACTGCATTTTCGTACCATTACAGTAGTGTAAAAGGCTTAAGGAAGCATCTTTGTCACAACAGAAAGGTAGTTTGAAAATTGGGCTGGCAGGGGTAGCGACATAATAACAAAAAAAAATGGAAGGCAGCCAACAGCACCCGGGTTTCCCAGGCGGTCACCCATCCAAGTACTAACCGGGCCCGATGATGCTTAACTTCGGTGATCGGACGAGAACCGGTGTATTCATCATGGTATGGCCGTTGGCGCTCATCTAATGTAGGAGCACGGCAGAATCCGCGTTCGGCTTTTCTCCCAACACACAAAATGTTAGTTTTCGACCGCATTTGACGAAAGCACTTCCTTCCGCAACAGCCAGTTCCTCGAGGACGGCGCGGGGGGCGCGCCCGGCGTCCCAGCAGAGCGACGGCCGAATTAGCGGGCGCACCGCCGCGTGTGTGAGACGCACTGCTGCTCGTTGCACCTCCTGTCATTCGCTGCGCGCGTGCAGCCTTCGACACTAGCGGAGGACGCATCTTGTCCCTGGTGTCCAGCGGAGGGCCTGTGCGTGGTGTGGCAGTGTCGTGCTGGAGGGCGCCACTGGTAGCATGTGGGCTTCCTCGCCTCGCCTCGCCTCGCGTCGCCTCGCCTCGCCTCACACCAGGTGTGTGCGTAGTTTGCAGTGCATTCGCACCATTCCCATCCCTGTCCCCGTCCCCGTCCCGACTTGTCCCGACTTTGCTCGACTGCCGCTCGCTGCCGCTCGGGTCGTGGTCCATATGACAGCGCAAGCACGACAAACGTCTGCGGGACGAGACGAGACGAGACGACTAAGGAATAAATTCGTGATTACAAAAAATTGGAACTCTACACTCCTACACAAAAATAGGCGGTGACGTGTTTCAGAAATCACCTGCCGATTCGTACTGTTTTGTCGTTTTCAAAGTCTTCTTGGCAAACTTGGTTAGCACATTCTCCCTCAAACTGAGTTAATTACTGCATTTTCGTACCATTACAGTAGTGTAAAAGGCTTAAGGAAGCATCTTTGTCACAACAGAAAGGTAGTTTGAAAATTGGGCTGGCAGGGGTAGCGACATAATAACAAAAAAAAATGGAAGGCAGCCAACAGCACCCGGGTTTCCCAGGCGGTCACCCATCCAAGTACTAACCGGGCCCGATGATGCTTAACTTCGGTGATCGGACGAGAACCGGTGTATTCATCATGGTATGGCCGTTGGCGCTCATCTAATGTAGGAGCACGGCAGAATCCGCGTTCGGCTTTTCTCCCAACACACAAAATGTTAGTTTTCGACCGCATTTGACGAAAGCACTTCCTTCCGCAACAGCCAGTTCCTCGAGGACGGCGCGGGGGGCGCGCCCGGCGTCCCAGCAGAGCGACGGCCGAATTAGCGGGCGCACCGCCGCGTGTGTGAGACGCACTGCTGCTCGTTGCACCTCCTGTCATTCGCTGCGCGCGTGCAGCCTTCGACACTAGCGGAGGACGCATCTTGTCCCTGGTGTCCAGCGGAGGGCCTGTGCGTGGTGTGGCAGTGTCGTGCTGGAGGGCGCCACTGGTAGCATGTGGGCTTCCTCGCCTCGCCTCGCCTCGCGTCGCCTCGCCTCGCCTCACACCAGGTGTGTGCGTAGTTTGCAGTGCATTCGCACCATTCCCATCCCTGTCCCCGTCCCCGTCCCGACTTGTCCCGACTTTGCTCGACTGCCGCTCGCTGCCGCTCGGGTCGTGGTCCATATGACAGCGCAAGCACGACAAACGTCTGCGGGACGAGACGAGACGAGACGACTAAGGAATAAATTCGTGATTACAAAAAATTGGAACTCTACACTCCTACACAAAAATAGGCGGTGACGTGTTTCAGAAATCACCTGCCGATTCGTACTGTTTTGTCGTTTTCAAAGTCTTCTTGGCAAACTTGGTTAGCACATTCTCCCTCAAACTGAGTTAATTACTGCATTTTCGTACCATTACAGTAGTGTAAAAGGCTTAAGGAAGCATCTTTGTCACAACAGAAAGGTAGTTTGAAAATTGGGCTGGCAGGGGTAGCGACATAATAACAAAAAAAAATGGAAGGCAGCCAACAGCACCCGGGTTTCCCAGGCGGTCACCCATCCAAGTACTAACCGGGCCCGATGATGCTTAACTTCGGTGATCGGACGAGAACCGGTGTATTCATCATGGTATGGCCGTTGGCGCTCATCTAATGTAGGAGCACGGCAGAATCCGCGTTCGGCTTTTCTCCCAACACACAAAATGTTAGTTTTCGACCGCATTTGACGAAAGCACTTCCTTCCGCAACAGCCAGTTCCTCGAGGACGGCGCGGGGGGCGCGCCCGGCGTCCCAGCAGAGCGACGGCCGAATTAGCGGGCGCACCGCCGCGTGTGTGACACGCACTGCTGCTCGTTGCACCTCCTGTCATTCGCTGCGCGCGTGCAGCCTTCGACACTAGCGGAGGACGCATCTTGTCCCTGGTGTCCAGCGGAGGGCCTGTGCGTGGTGTGGCAGTGTCGTGCTGGAGGGCGCCACTGGTAGCATGTGGGCTTCCTCGCCTCGCCTCGCCTCGCGTCGCCTCGCCTCGCCTCACACCAGGTGTGTGCGTAGTTTGCAGTGCATTCGCACCATTCCCATCCCTGTCCCCGTCCCCGTCCCGACTTGTCCCGACTTTGCTCGACTGCCGCTCGCTGCCGCTCGGGTCGTGGTCCATATGACAGCGCAAGCACGACAAACGTCTGCGGGACGAGACGAGACGAGACGACTAAGGAATAAATTCGTGATTACAAAAAATTGGAACTCTACACTCCTACACAAAAATAGGCGGTGACGTGTTTCAGAAATCACCTGCCGATTCGTACTGTTTTGTCGTTTTCAAAGTCTTCTTGGCAAACTTGGTTAGCACATTCTCCCTCAAACTGAGTTAATTACTGCATTTTCGTACCATTACAGTAGTGTAAAAGGCTTAAGGAAGCATCTTTGTCACAACAGAAAGGTAGTTTGAAAATTGGGCTGGCAGGGGTAGCGACATAATAACAAAAAAAAATGGAAGGCAGCCAACAGCACCCGGGTTTCCCAGGCGGTCACCCATCCAAGTACTAACCGGGCCCGATGATGCTTAACTTCGGTGATCGGACGAGAACCGGTGTATTCATCATGGTATGGCCGTTGGCGCTCATCTAATGTAGGAGCACGGCAGAATCCGCGTTCGGCTTTTCTCCCAACACACAAAATGTTAGTTTTCGACCGCATTTGACGAAAGCACTTCCTTCCGCAACAGCCAGTTCCTCGAGGACGGCGCGGGGGGCGCGCCCGGCGTCCCAGCAGAGCGACGGCCGAATTAGCGGGCGCACCGCCGCGTGTGTGACACGCACTGCTGCTCGTTGCACCTCCTGTCATTCGCTGCGCGCGTGCAGCCTTCGACACTAGCGGAGGACGCATCTTGTCCCTGGTGTCCAGCGGAGGGCCTGTGCGTGGTGTGGCAGTGTCGTGCTGGAGGGCGCCACTGGTAGCATGTGGGCTTCCTCGCCTCGCCTCGCCTCGCGTCGCCTCGCCTCGCCTCACACCAGGTGTGTGCGTAGTTTGCAGTGCATTCGCACCATTCCCATCCCTGTCCCCGTCCCCGTCCCGACTTGTCCCGACTTTGCTCGACTGCCGCTCGCTGCCGCTCGGGTCGTGGTCCATATGACAGCGCAAGCACGACAAACGTCTGCGGGACGAGACGAGACGAGACGACTAAGGAATAAATTCGTGATTACAAAAAATTGGAACTCTACACTCCTACACAAAAATAGGCGGTGACGTGTTTCAGAAATCACCTGCCGATTCGTACTGTTTTGTCGTTTTCAAAGTCTTCTTGGCAAACTTGGTTAGCACATTCTCCCTCAAACTGAGTTAATTACTGCATTTTCGTACCATTACAGTAGTGTAAAAGGCTTAAGGAAGCATCTTTGTCACAACAGAAAGGTAGTTTGAAAATTGGGCTGGCAGGGGTAGCGACATAATAACAAAAAAAAATGGAAGGCAGCCAACAGCACCCGGGTTTCCCAGGCGGTCACCCATCCAAGTACTAACCGGGCCCGATGATGCTTAACTTCGGTGATCGGACGAGAACCGGTGTATTCATCATGGTATGGCCGTTGGCGCTCATCTAATGTAGGAGCACGGCAGAATCCGCGTTCGGCTTTTCTCCCAACACACAAAATGTTAGTTTTCGACCGCATTTGACGAAAGCACTTCCTTCCGCAACAGCCAGTTCCTCGAGGACGGCGCGGGGGGCGCGCCCGGCGTCCCAGCAGAGCGACGGCCGAATTAGCGGGCGCACCGCCGCGTGTGTGACACGCACTGCTGCTCGTTGCACCTCCTGTCATTCGCTGCGCGCGTGCAGCCTTCGACACTAGCGGAGGACGCATCTTGTCCCTGGTGTCCAGCGGAGGGCCTGTGCGTGGTGTGGCAGTGTCGTGCTGGAGGGCGCCACTGGTAGCATGTGGGCTTCCTCGCCTCGCCTCGCCTCGCGTCGCCTCGCCTCGCCTCACACCAGGTGTGTGCGTAGTTTGCAGTGCATTCGCACCATTCCCATCCCTGTCCCCGTCCCCGTCCCGACTTGTCCCGACTTTGCTCGACTGCCGCTCGCTGCCGCTCGGGTCGTGGTCCATATGACAGCGCAAGCACGACAAACGTCTGCGGGACGAGACGAGACGAGACGACTAAGGAATAAATTCGTGATTACAAAAAATTGGAACTCTACACTCCTACACAAAAATAGGCGGTGACGTGTTTCAGAAATCACCTGCCGATTCGTACTGTTTTGTCGTTTTCAAAGTCTTCTTGGCAAACTTGGTTAGCACATTCTCCCTCAAACTGAGTTAATTACTGCATTTTCGTACCATTACAGTAGTGTAAAAGGCTTAAGGAAGCATCTTTGTCACAACAGAAAGGTAGTTTGAAAATTGGGCTGGCAGGGGTAGCGACATAATAACAAAAAAAAATGGAAGGCAGCCAACAGCACCCGGGTTTCCCAGGCGGTCACCCATCCAAGTACTAACCGGGCCCGATGATGCTTAACTTCGGTGATCGGACGAGAACCGGTGTATTCATCATGGTATGGCCGTTGGCGCTCATCTAATGTAGGAGCACGGCAGAATCCGCGTTCGGCTTTTCTCCCAACACACAAAATGTTAGTTTTCGACCGCATTTGACGAAAGCACTTCCTTCCGCAACAGCCAGTTCCTCGAGGACGGCGCGGGGGGCGCGCCCGGCGTCCCAGCAGAGCGACGGCCGAATTAGCGGGCGCACCGCCGCGTGTGTGACACGCACTGCTGCTCGTTGCACCTCCTGTCATTCGCTGCGCGCGTGCAGCCTTCGACACTAGCGGAGGACGCATCTTGTCCCTGGTGTCCAGCGGAGGGCCTGTGCGTGGTGTGGCAGTGTCGTGCTGGAGGGCGCCACTGGTAGCATGTGGGCTTCCTCGCCTCGCCTCGCCTCGCGTCGCCTCGCCTCGCCTCACACCAGGTGTGTGCGTAGTTTGCAGTGCATTCGCACCATTCCCATCCCTGTCCCCGTCCCCGTCCCGACTTGTCCCGACTTTGCTCGACTGCCGCTCGCTGCCGCTCGGGTCGTGGTCCATATGACAGCGCAAGCACGACAAACGTCTGCGGGACGAGACGAGACGAGACGACTAAGGAATAAATTCGTGATTACAAAAAATTGGAACTCTACACTCCTACACAAAAATAGGCGGTGACGTGTTTCAGAAATCACCTGCCGATTCGTACTGTTTTGTCGTTTTCAAAGTCTTCTTGGCAAACTTGGTTAGCACATTCTCCCTCAAACTGAGTTAATTACTGCATTTTCGTACCATTACAGTAGTGTAAAAGGCTTAAGGAAGCATCTTTGTCACAACAGAAAGGTAGTTTGAAAATTGGGCTGGCAGGGGTAGCGACATAATAACAAAAAAAAATGGAAGGCAGCCAACAGCACCCGGGTTTCCCAGGCGGTCACCCATCCAAGTACTAACCGGGCCCGATGATGCTTAACTTCGGTGATCGGACGAGAACCGGTGTATTCATCATGGTATGGCCGTTGGCGCTCATCTAATGTAGGAGCACGGCAGAATCCGCGTTCGGCTTTTCTCCCAACACACAAAATGTTAGTTTTCGACCGCATTTGACGAAAGCACTTCCTTCCGCAACAGCCAGTTCCTCGAGGACGGCGCGGGGGGCGCGCCCGGCGTCCCAGCAGAGCGACGGCCGAATTAGCGGGCGCACCGCCGCGTGTGTGACACGCACTGCTGCTCGTTGCACCTCCTGTCATTCGCTGCGCGCGTGCAGCCTTCGACACTAGCGGAGGACGCATCTTGTCCCTGGTGTCCAGCGGAGGGCCTGTGCGTGGTGTGGCAGTGTCGTGCTGGAGGGCGCCACTGGTAGCATGTGGGCTTCCTCGCCTCGCCTCGCCTCGCGTCGCCTCGCCTCGCCTCACACCAGGTGTGTGCGTAGTTTGCAGTGCATTCGCACCATTCCCATCCCTGTCCCCGTCCCCGTCCCGACTTGTCCCGACTTTGCTCGACTGCCGCTCGCTGCCGCTCGGGTCGTGGTCCATATGACAGCGCAAGCACGACAAACGTCTGCGGGACGAGACGAGACGAGACGACTAAGGAATAAATTCGTGATTACAAAAAATTGGAACTCTACACTCCTACACAAAAATAGGCGGTGACGTGTTTCAGAAATCACCTGCCGATTCGTACTGTTTTGTCGTTTTCAAAGTCTTCTTGGCAAACTTGGTTAGCACATTCTCCCTCAAACTGAGTTAATTACTGCATTTTCGTACCATTACAGTAGTGTAAAAGGCTTAAGGAAGCATCTTTGTCACAACAGAAAGGTAGTTTGAAAATTGGGCTGGCAGGGGTAGCGACATAATAACAAAAAAAAATGGAAGGCAGCCAACAGCACCCGGGTTTCCCAGGCGGTCACCCATCCAAGTACTAACCGGGCCCGATGATGCTTAACTTCGGTGATCGGACGAGAACCGGTGTATTCATCATGGTATGGCCGTTGGCGCTCATCTAATGTAGGAGCACGGCAGAATCCGCGTTCGGCTTTTCTCCCAACACACAAAATGTTAGTTTTCGACCGCATTTGACGAAAGCACTTCCTTCCGCAACAGCCAGTTCCTCGAGGACGGCGCGGGGGGCGCGCCCGGCGTCCCAGCAGAGCGACGGCCGAATTAGCGGGCGCACCGCCGCGTGTGTGAGACGCACTGCTGCTCGTTGCACCTCCTGTCATTCGCTGCGCGCGTGCAGCCTTCGACACTAGCGGAGGACGCATCTTGTCCCTGGTGTCCAGCGGAGGGCCTGTGCGTGGTGTGGCAGTGTCGTGCTGGAGGGCGCCACTGGTAGCATGTGGGCTTCCTCGCCTCGCCTCGCCTCGCGTCGCCTCGCCTCGCCTCACACCAGGTGTGTGCGTAGTTTGCAGTGCATTCGCACCATTCCCATCCCTGTCCCCGTCCCCGTCCCGACTTGTCCCGACTTTGCTCGACTGCCGCTCGCTGCCGCTCGGGTCGTGGTCCATATGACAGCGCAAGCACGACAAACGTCTGCGGGACGAGACGAGACGAGACGACTAAGGAATAAATTCGTGATTACAAAAAATTGGAACTCTACACTCCTACACAAAAATAGGCGGTGACGTGTTTCAGAAATCACCTGCCGATTCGTACTGTTTTGTCGTTTTCAAAGTCTTCTTGGCAAACTTGGTTAGCACATTCTCCCTCAAACTGAGTTAATTACTGCATTTTCGTACCATTACAGTAGTGTAAAAGGCTTAAGGAAGCATCTTTGTCACAACAGAAAGGTAGTTTGAAAATTGGGCTGGCAGGGGTAGCGACATAATAACAAAAAAAAATGGAAGGCAGCCAACAGCACCCGGGTTTCCCAGGCGGTCACCCATCCAAGTACTAACCGGGCCCGATGATGCTTAACTTCGGTGATCGGACGAGAACCGGTGTATTCATCATGGTATGGCCGTTGGCGCTCATCTAATGTAGGAGCACGGCAGAATCCGCGTTCGGCTTTTCTCCCAACACACAAAATGTTAGTTTTCGACCGCATTTGACGAAAGCACTTCCTTCCGCAACAGCCAGTTCCTCGAGGACGGCGCGGGGGGCGCGCCCGGCGTCCCAGCAGAGCGACGGCCGAATTAGCGGGCGCACCGCCGCGTGTGTGAGACGCACTGCTGCTCGTTGCACCTCCTGTCATTCGCTGCGCGCGTGCAGCCTTCGACACTAGCGGAGGACGCATCTTGTCCCTGGTGTCCAGCGGAGGGCCTGTGCGTGGTGTGGCAGTGTCGTGCTGGAGGGCGCCACTGGTAGCATGTGGGCTTCCTCGCCTCGCCTCGCCTCGCGTCGCCTCGCCTCGCCTCACACCAGGTGTGTGCGTAGTTTGCAGTGCATTCGCACCATTCCCATCCCTGTCCCCGTCCCCGTCCCGACTTGTCCCGACTTTGCTCGACTGCCGCTCGCTGCCGCTCGGGTCGTGGTCCATATGACAGCGCAAGCACGACAAACGTCTGCGGGACGAGACGAGACGAGACGACTAAGGAATAAATTCGTGATTACAAAAAATTGGAACTCTACACTCCTACACAAAAATAGGCGGTGACGTGTTTCAGAAATCACCTGCCGATTCGTACTGTTTTGTCGTTTTCAAAGTCTTCTTGGCAAACTTGGTTAGCACATTCTCCCTCAAACTGAGTTAATTACTGCATTTTCGTACCATTACAGTAGTGTAAAAGGCTTAAGGAAGCATCTTTGTCACAACAGAAAGGTAGTTTGAAAATTGGGCTGGCAGGGGTAGCGACATAATAACAAAAAAAAATGGAAGGCAGCCAACAGCACCCGGGTTTCCCAGGCGGTCACCCATCCAAGTACTAACCGGGCCCGATGATGCTTAACTTCGGTGATCGGACGAGAACCGGTGTATTCATCATGGTATGGCCGTTGGCGCTCATCTAATGTAGGAGCACGGCAGAATCCGCGTTCGGCTTTTCTCCCAACACACAAAATGTTAGTTTTCGACCGCATTTGACGAAAGCACTTCCTTCCGCAACAGCCAGTTCCTCGAGGACGGCGCGGGGGGCGCGCCCGGCGTCCCAGCAGAGCGACGGCCGAATTAGCGGGCGCACCGCCGCGTGTGTGAGACGCACTGCTGCTCGTTGCACCTCCTGTCATTCGCTGCGCGCGTGCAGCCTTCGACACTAGCGGAGGACGCATCTTGTCCCTGGTGTCCAGCGGAGGGCCTGTGCGTGGTGTGGCAGTGTCGTGCTGGAGGGCGCCACTGGTAGCATGTGGGCTTCCTCGCCTCGCCTCGCCTCGCGTCGCCTCGCCTCGCCTCACACCAGGTGTGTGCGTAGTTTGCAGTGCATTCGCACCATTCCCATCCCTGTCCCCGTCCCCGTCCCGACTTGTCCCGACTTTGCTCGACTGCCGCTCGCTGCCGCTCGGGTCGTGGTCCATATGACAGCGCAAGCACGACAAACGTCTGCGGGACGAGACGAGACGAGACGACTAAGGAATAAATTCGTGATTACAAAAAATTGGAACTCTACACTCCTACACAAAAATAGGCGGTGACGTGTTTCAGAAATCACCTGCCGATTCGTACTGTTTTGTCGTTTTCAAAGTCTTCTTGGCAAACTTGGTTAGCACATTCTCCCTCAAACTGAGTTAATTACTGCATTTTCGTACCATTACAGTAGTGTAAAAGGCTTAAGGAAGCATCTTTGTCACAACAGAAAGGTAGTTTGAAAATTGGGCTGGCAGGGGTAGCGACATAATAACAAAAAAAAATGGAAGGCAGCCAACAGCACCCGGGTTTCCCAGGCGGTCACCCATCCAAGTACTAACCGGGCCCGATGATGCTTAACTTCGGTGATCGGACGAGAACCGGTGTATTCATCATGGTATGGCCGTTGGCGCTCATCTAATGTAGGAGCACGGCAGAATCCGCGTTCGGCTTTTCTCCCAACACACAAAATGTTAGTTTTCGACCGCATTTGACGAAAGCACTTCCTTCCGCAACAGCCAGTTCCTCGAGGACGGCGCGGGGGGCGCGCCCGGCGTCCCAGCAGAGCGACGGCCGAATTAGCGGGCGCACCGCCGCGTGTGTGAGACGCACTGCTGCTCGTTGCACCTCCTGTCATTCGCTGCGCGCGTGCAGCCTTCGACACTAGCGGAGGACGCATCTTGTCCCTGGTGTCCAGCGGAGGGCCTGTGCGTGGTGTGGCAGTGTCGTGCTGGAGGGCGCCACTGGTAGCATGTGGGCTTCCTCGCCTCGCCTCGCCTCGCGTCGCCTCGCCTCGCCTCACACCAGGTGTGTGCGTAGTTTGCAGTGCATTCGCACCATTCCCATCCCTGTCCCCGTCCCCGTCCCGACTTGTCCCGACTTTGCTCGACTGCCGCTCGCTGCCGCTCGGGTCGTGGTCCATATGACAGCGCAAGCACGACAAACGTCTGCGGGACGAGACGAGACGAGACGACTAAGGAATAAATTCGTGATTACAAAAAATTGGAACTCTACACTCCTACACAAAAATAGGCGGTGACGTGTTTCAGAAATCACCTGCCGATTCGTACTGTTTTGTCGTTTTCAAAGTCTTCTTGGCAAACTTGGTTAGCACATTCTCCCTCAAACTGAGTTAATTACTGCATTTTCGTACCATTACAGTAGTGTAAAAGGCTTAAGGAAGCATCTTTGTCACAACAGAAAGGTAGTTTGAAAATTGGGCTGGCAGGGGTAGCGACATAATAACAAAAAAAAATGGAAGGCAGCCAACAGCACCCGGGTTTCCCAGGCGGTCACCCATCCAAGTACTAACCGGGCCCGATGATGCTTAACTTCGGTGATCGGACGAGAACCGGTGTATTCATCATGGTATGGCCGTTGGCGCTCATCTAATGTAGGAGCACGGCAGAATCCGCGTTCGGCTTTTCTCCCAACACACAAAATGTTAGTTTTCGACCGCATTTGACGAAAGCACTTCCTTCCGCAACAGCCAGTTCCTCGAGGACGGCGCGGGGGGCGCGCCCGGCGTCCCAGCAGAGCGACGGCCGAATTAGCGGGCGCACCGCCGCGTGTGTGACACGCACTGCTGCTCGTTGCACCTCCTGTCATTCGCTGCGCGCGTGCAGCCTTCGACACTAGCGGAGGACGCATCTTGTCCCTGGTGTCCAGCGGAGGGCCTGTGCGTGGTGTGGCAGTGTCGTGCTGGAGGGCGCCACTGGTAGCATGTGGGCTTCCTCGCCTCGCCTCGCCTCGCGTCGCCTCGCCTCGCCTCACACCAGGTGTGTGCGTAGTTTGCAGTGCATTCGCACCATTCCCATCCCTGTCCCCGTCCCCGTCCCGACTTGTCCCGACTTTGCTCGACTGCCGCTCGCTGCCGCTCGGGTCGTGGTCCATATGACAGCGCAAGCACGACAAACGTCTGCGGGACGAGACGAGACGAGACGACTAAGGAATAAATTCGTGATTACAAAAAATTGGAACTCTACACTCCTACACAAAAATAGGCGGTGACGTGTTTCAGAAATCACCTGCCGATTCGTACTGTTTTGTCGTTTTCAAAGTCTTCTTGGCAAACTTGGTTAGCACATTCTCCCTCAAACTGAGTTAATTACTGCATTTTCGTACCATTACAGTAGTGTAAAAGGCTTAAGGAAGCATCTTTGTCACAACAGAAAGGTAGTTTGAAAATTGGGCTGGCAGGGGTAGCGACATAATAACAAAAAAAAATGGAAGGCAGCCAACAGCACCCGGGTTTCCCAGGCGGTCACCCATCCAAGTACTAACCGGGCCCGATGATGCTTAACTTCGGTGATCGGACGAGAACCGGTGTATTCATCATGGTATGGCCGTTGGCGCTCATCTAATGTAGGAGCACGGCAGAATCCGCGTTCGGCTTTTCTCCCAACACACAAAATGTTAGTTTTCGACCGCATTTGACGAAAGCACTTCCTTCCGCAACAGCCAGTTCCTCGAGGACGGCGCGGGGGGCGCGCCCGGCGTCCCAGCAGAGCGACGGCCGAATTAGCGGGCGCACCGCCGCGTGTGTGAGACGCACTGCTGCTCGTTGCACCTCCTGTCATTCGCTGCGCGCGTGCAGCCTTCGAGACTAGCGGAGGACGCATCTTGTCCCTGGTGTCCAGCGGAGGGCCTGTGCGTGGTGTGGCAGTGTCGTGCTGGAGGGCGCCACTGGTAGCATGTGGGCTTCCTCGCCTCGCCTCGCCTCGCGTCGCCTCGCCTCGCCTCACACCAGGTGTGTGCGTAGTTTGCAGTGCATTCGCACCATTCCCATCCCTGTCCCCGTCCCCGTCCCGACTTGTCCCGACTTTGCTCGACTGCCGCTCGCTGCCGCTCGGGTCGTGGTCCATATGACAGCGCAAGCACGACAAACGTCTGCGGGACGAGACGAGACGAGACGACTAAGGAATAAATTCGTGATTACAAAAAATTGGAACTCTACACTCCTACACAAAAATAGGCGGTGACGTGTTTCAGAAATCACCTGCCGATTCGTACTGTTTTGTCGTTTTCAAAGTCTTCTTGGCAAACTTGGTTAGCACATTCTCCCTCAAACTGAGTTAATTACTGCATTTTCGTACCATTACAGTAGTGTAAAAGGCTTAAGGAAGCATCTTTGTCACAACAGAAAGGTAGTTTGAAAATTGGGCTGGCAGGGGTAGCGACATAATAACAAAAAAAAATGGAAGGCAGCCAACAGCACCCGGGTTTCCCAGGCGGTCACCCATCCAAGTACTAACCGGGCCCGATGATGCTTAACTTCGGTGATCGGACGAGAACCGGTGTATTCATCATGGTATGGCCGTTGGCGCTCATCTAATGTAGGAGCACGGCAGAATCCGCGTTCGGCTTTTCTCCCAACACACAAAATGTTAGTTTTCGACCGCATTTGACGAAAGCACTTCCTTCCGCAACAGCCAGTTCCTCGAGGACGGCGCGGGGGGCGCGCCCGGCGTCCCAGCAGAGCGACGGCCGAATTAGCGGGCGCACCGCCGCGTGTGTGACACGCACTGCTGCTCGTTGCACCTCCTGTCATTCGCTGCGCGCGTGCAGCCTTCGACACTAGCGGAGGACGCATCTTGTCCCTGGTGTCCAGCGGAGGGCCTGTGCGTGGTGTGGCAGTGTCGTGCTGGAGGGCGCCACTGGTAGCATGTGGGCTTCCTCGCCTCGCCTCGCCTCGCGTCGCCTCGCCTCGCCTCACACCAGGTGTGTGCGTAGTTTGCAGTGCATTCGCACCATTCCCATCCCTGTCCCCGTCCCCGTCCCGACTTGTCCCGACTTTGCTCGACTGCCGCTCGCTGCCGCTCGGGTCGTGGTCCATATGACAGCGCAAGCACGACAAACGTCTGCGGGACGAGACGAGACGAGACGACTAAGGAATAAATTCGTGATTACAAAAAATTGGAACTCTACACTCCTACACAAAAATAGGCGGTGACGTGTTTCAGAAATCACCTGCCGATTCGTACTGTTTTGTCGTTTTCAAAGTCTTCTTGGCAAACTTGGTTAGCACATTCTCCCTCAAACTGAGTTAATTACTGCATTTTCGTACCATTACAGTAGTGTAAAAGGCTTAAGGAAGCATCTTTGTCACAACAGAAAGGTAGTTTGAAAATTGGGCTGGCAGGGGTAGCGACATAATAACAAAAAAAAATGGAAGGCAGCCAACAGCACCCGGGTTTCCCAGGCGGTCACCCATCCAAGTACTAACCGGGCCCGATGATGCTTAACTTCGGTGATCGGACGAGAACCGGTGTATTCATCATGGTATGGCCGTTGGCGCTCATCTAATGTAGGAGCACGGCAGAATCCGCGTTCGGCTTTTCTCCCAACACACAAAATGTTAGTTTTCGACCGCATTTGACGAAAGCACTTCCTTCCGCAACAGCCAGTTCCTCGAGGACGGCGCGGGGGGCGCGCCCGGCGTCCCAGCAGAGCGACGGCCGAATTAGCGGGCGCACCGCCGCGTGTGTGAGACGCACTGCTGCTCGTTGCACCTCCTGTCATTCGCTGCGCGCGTGCAGCCTTCGACACTAGCGGAGGACGCATCTTGTCCCTGGTGTCCAGCGGAGGGCCTGTGCGTGGTGTGGCAGTGTCGTGCTGGAGGGCGCCACTGGTAGCATGTGGGCTTCCTCGCCTCGCCTCGCCTCGCGTCGCCTCGCCTCGCCTCACACCAGGTGTGTGCGTAGTTTGCAGTGCATTCGCACCATTCCCATCCCTGTCCCCGTCCCCGTCCCGACTTGTCCCGACTTTGCTCGACTGCCGCTCGCTGCCGCTCGGGTCGTGGTCCATATGACAGCGCAAGCACGACAAACGTCTGCGGGACGAGACGAGACGAGACGACTAAGGAATAAATTCGTGATTACAAAAAATTGGAACTCTACACTCCTACACAAAAATAGGCGGTGACGTGTTTCAGAAATCACCTGCCGATTCGTACTGTTTTGTCGTTTTCAAAGTCTTCTTGGCAAACTTGGTTAGCACATTCTCCCTCAAACTGAGTTAATTACTGCATTTTCGTACCATTACAGTAGTGTAAAAGGCTTAAGGAAGCATCTTTGTCACAACAGAAAGGTAGTTTGAAAATTGGGCTGGCAGGGGTAGCGACATAATAACAAAAAAAAATGGAAGGCAGCCAACAGCACCCGGGTTTCCCAGGCGGTCACCCATCCAAGTACTAACCGGGCCCGATGATGCTTAACTTCGGTGATCGGACGAGAACCGGTGTATTCATCATGGTATGGCCGTTGGCGCTCATCTAATGTAGGAGCACGGCAGAATCCGCGTTCGGCTTTTCTCCCAACACACAAAATGTTAGTTTTCGACCGCATTTGACGAAAGCACTTCCTTCCGCAACAGCCAGTTCCTCGAGGACGGCGCGGGGGGCGCGCCCGGCGTCCCAGCAGAGCGACGGCCGAATTAGCGGGCGCACCGCCGCGTGTGTGACACGCACTGCTGCTCGTTGCACCTCCTGTCATTCGCTGCGCGCGTGCAGCCTTCGACACTAGCGGAGGACGCATCTTGTCCCTGGTGTCCAGCGGAGGGCCTGTGCGTGGTGTGGCAGTGTCGTGCTGGAGGGCGCCACTGGTAGCATGTGGGCTTCCTCGCCTCGCCTCGCCTCGCGTCGCCTCGCCTCGCCTCACACCAGGTGTGTGCGTAGTTTGCAGTGCATTCGCACCATTCCCATCCCTGTCCCCGTCCCCGTCCCGACTTGTCCCGACTTTGCTCGACTGCCGCTCGCTGCCGCTCGGGTCGTGGTCCATATGACAGCGCAAGCACGACAAACGTCTGCGGGACGAGACGAGACGAGACGACTAAGGAATAAATTCGTGATTACAAAAAATTGGAACTCTACACTCCTACACAAAAATAGGCGGTGACGTGTTTCAGAAATCACCTGCCGATTCGTACTGTTTTGTCGTTTTCAAAGTCTTCTTGGCAAACTTGGTTAGCACATTCTCCCTCAAACTGAGTTAATTACTGCATTTTCGTACCATTACAGTAGTGTAAAAGGCTTAAGGAAGCATCTTTGTCACAACAGAAAGGTAGTTTGAAAATTGGGCTGGCAGGGGTAGCGACATAATAACAAAAAAAAATGGAAGGCAGCCAACAGCACCCGGGTTTCCCAGGCGGTCACCCATCCAAGTACTAACCGGGCCCGATGATGCTTAACTTCGGTGATCGGACGAGAACCGGTGTATTCATCATGGTATGGCCGTTGGCGCTCATCTAATGTAGGAGCACGGCAGAATCCGCGTTCGGCTTTTCTCCCAACACACAAAATGTTAGTTTTCGACCGCATTTGACGAAAGCACTTCCTTCCGCAACAGCCAGTTCCTCGAGGACGGCGCGGGGGGCGCGCCCGGCGTCCCAGCAGAGCGACGGCCGAATTAGCGGGCGCACCGCCGCGTGTGTGAGACGCACTGCTGCTCGTTGCACCTCCTGTCATTCGCTGCGCGCGTGCAGCCTTCGACACTAGCGGAGGACGCATCTTGTCCCTGGTGTCCAGCGGAGGGCCTGTGCGTGGTGTGGCAGTGTCGTGCTGGAGGGCGCCACTGGTAGCATGTGGGCTTCCTCGCCTCGCCTCGCCTCGCGTCGCCTCGCCTCGCCTCACACCAGGTGTGTGCGTAGTTTGCAGTGCATTCGCACCATTCCCATCCCTGTCCCCGTCCCCGTCCCGACTTGTCCCGACTTTGCTCGACTGCCGCTCGCTGCCGCTCGGGTCGTGGTCCATATGACAGCGCAAGCACGACAAACGTCTGCGGGACGAGACGAGACGAGACGACTAAGGAATAAATTCGTGATTACAAAAAATTGGAACTCTACACTCCTACACAAAAATAGGCGGTGACGTGTTTCAGAAATCACCTGCCGATTCGTACTGTTTTGTCGTTTTCAAAGTCTTCTTGGCAAACTTGGTTAGCACATTCTCCCTCAAACTGAGTTAATTACTGCATTTTCGTACCATTACAGTAGTGTAAAAGGCTTAAGGAAGCATCTTTGTCACAACAGAAAGGTAGTTTGAAAATTGGGCTGGCAGGGGTAGCGACATAATAACAAAAAAAAATGGAAGGCAGCCAACAGCACCCGGGTTTCCCAGGCGGTCACCCATCCAAGTACTAACCGGGCCCGATGATGCTTAACTTCGGTGATCGGACGAGAACCGGTGTATTCATCATGGTATGGCCGTTGGCGCTCATCTAATGTAGGAGCACGGCAGAATCCGCGTTCGGCTTTTCTCCCAACACACAAAATGTTAGTTTTCGACCGCATTTGACGAAAGCACTTCCTTCCGCAACAGCCAGTTCCTCGAGGACGGCGCGGGGGGCGCGCCCGGCGTCCCAGCAGAGCGACGGCCGAATTAGCGGGCGCACCGCCGCGTGTGTGACACGCACTGCTGCTCGTTGCACCTCCTGTCATTCGCTGCGCGCGTGCAGCCTTCGACACTAGCGGAGGACGCATCTTGTCCCTGGTGTCCAGCGGAGGGCCTGTGCGTGGTGTGGCAGTGTCGTGCTGGAGGGCGCCACTGGTAGCATGTGGGCTTCCTCGCCTCGCCTCGCCTCGCGTCGCCTCGCCTCGCCTCACACCAGGTGTGTGCGTAGTTTGCAGTGCATTCGCACCATTCCCATCCCTGTCCCCGTCCCCGTCCCGACTTGTCCCGACTTTGCTCGACTGCCGCTCGCTGCCGCTCGGGTCGTGGTCCATATGACAGCGCAAGCACGACAAACGTCTGCGGGACGAGACGAGACGAGACGACTAAGGAATAAATTCGTGATTACAAAAAATTGGAACTCTACACTCCTACACAAAAATAGGCGGTGACGTGTTTCAGAAATCACCTGCCGATTCGTACTGTTTTGTCGTTTTCAAAGTCTTCTTGGCAAACTTGGTTAGCACATTCTCCCTCAAACTGAGTTAATTACTGCATTTTCGTACCATTACAGTAGTGTAAAAGGCTTAAGGAAGCATCTTTGTCACAACAGAAAGGTAGTTTGAAAATTGGGCTGGCAGGGGTAGCGACATAATAACAAAAAAAAATGGAAGGCAGCCAACAGCACCCGGGTTTCCCAGGCGGTCACCCATCCAAGTACTAACCGGGCCCGATGATGCTTAACTTCGGTGATCGGACGAGAACCGGTGTATTCATCATGGTATGGCCGTTGGCGCTCATCTAATGTAGGAGCACGGCAGAATCCGCGTTCGGCTTTTCTCCCAACACACAAAATGTTAGTTTTCGACCGCATTTGACGAAAGCACTTCCTTCCGCAACAGCCAGTTCCTCGAGGACGGCGCGGGGGGCGCGCCCGGCGTCCCAGCAGAGCGACGGCCGAATTAGCGGGCGCACCGCCGCGTGTGTGAGACGCACTGCTGCTCGTTGCACCTCCTGTCATTCGCTGCGCGCGTGCAGCCTTCGAGACTAGCGGAGGACGCATCTTGTCCCTGGTGTCCAGCGGAGGGCCTGTGCGTGGTGTGGCAGTGTCGTGCTGGAGGGCGCCACTGGTAGCATGTGGGCTTCCTCGCCTCGCCTCGCCTCGCGTCGCCTCGCCTCGCCTCACACCAGGTGTGTGCGTAGTTTGCAGTGCATTCGCACCATTCCCATCCCTGTCCCCGTCCCCGTCCCGACTTGTCCCGACTTTGCTCGACTGCCGCTCGCTGCCGCTCGGGTCGTGGTCCATATGACAGCGCAAGCACGACAAACGTCTGCGGGACGAGACGAGACGAGACGACTAAGGAATAAATTCGTGATTACAAAAAATTGGAACTCTACACTCCTACACAAAAATAGGCGGTGACGTGTTTCAGAAATCACCTGCCGATTCGTACTGTTTTGTCGTTTTCAAAGTCTTCTTGGCAAACTTGGTTAGCACATTCTCCCTCAAACTGAGTTAATTACTGCATTTTCGTACCATTACAGTAGTGTAAAAGGCTTAAGGAAGCATCTTTGTCACAACAGAAAGGTAGTTTGAAAATTGGGCTGGCAGGGGTAGCGACATAATAACAAAAAAAAATGGAAGGCAGCCAACAGCACCCGGGTTTCCCAGGCGGTCACCCATCCAAGTACTAACCGGGCCCGATGATGCTTAACTTCGGTGATCGGACGAGAACCGGTGTATTCATCATGGTATGGCCGTTGGCGCTCATCTAATGTAGGAGCACGGCAGAATCCGCGTTCGGCTTTTCTCCCAACACACAAAATGTTAGTTTTCGACCGCATTTGACGAAAGCACTTCCTTCCGCAACAGCCAGTTCCTCGAGGACGGCGCGGGGGGCGCGCCCGGCGTCCCAGCAGAGCGACGGCCGAATTAGCGGGCGCACCGCCGCGTGTGTGACACGCACTGCTGCTCGTTGCACCTCCTGTCATTCGCTGCGCGCGTGCAGCCTTCGACACTAGCGGAGGACGCATCTTGTCCCTGGTGTCCAGCGGAGGGCCTGTGCGTGGTGTGGCAGTGTCGTGCTGGAGGGCGCCACTGGTAGCATGTGGGCTTCCTCGCCTCGCCTCGCCTCGCGTCGCCTCGCCTCGCCTCACACCAGGTGTGTGCGTAGTTTGCAGTGCATTCGCACCATTCCCATCCCTGTCCCCGTCCCCGTCCCGACTTGTCCCGACTTTGCTCGACTGCCGCTCGCTGCCGCTCGGGTCGTGGTCCATATGACAGCGCAAGCACGACAAACGTCTGCGGGACGAGACGAGACGAGACGACTAAGGAATAAATTCGTGATTACAAAAAATTGGAACTCTACACTCCTACACAAAAATAGGCGGTGACGTGTTTCAGAAATCACCTGCCGATTCGTACTGTTTTGTCGTTTTCAAAGTCTTCTTGGCAAACTTGGTTAGCACATTCTCCCTCAAACTGAGTTAATTACTGCATTTTCGTACCATTACAGTAGTGTAAAAGGCTTAAGGAAGCATCTTTGTCACAACAGAAAGGTAGTTTGAAAATTGGGCTGGCAGGGGTAGCGACATAATAACAAAAAAAAATGGAAGGCAGCCAACAGCACCCGGGTTTCCCAGGCGGTCACCCATCCAAGTACTAACCGGGCCCGATGATGCTTAACTTCGGTGATCGGACGAGAACCGGTGTATTCATCATGGTATGGCCGTTGGCGCTCATCTAATGTAGGAGCACGGCAGAATCCGCGTTCGGCTTTTCTCCCAACACACAAAATGTTAGTTTTCGACCGCATTTGACGAAAGCACTTCCTTCCGCAACAGCCAGTTCCTCGAGGACGGCGCGGGGGGCGCGCCCGGCGTCCCAGCAGAGCGACGGCCGAATTAGCGGGCGCACCGCCGCGTGTGTGAGACGCACTGCTGCTCGTTGCACCTCCTGTCATTCGCTGCGCGCGTGCAGCCTTCGACACTAGCGGAGGACGCATCTTGTCCCTGGTGTCCAGCGGAGGGCCTGTGCGTGGTGTGGCAGTGTCGTGCTGGAGGGCGCCACTGGTAGCATGTGGGCTTCCTCGCCTCGCCTCGCCTCGCGTCGCCTCGCCTCGCCTCACACCAGGTGTGTGCGTAGTTTGCAGTGCATTCGCACCATTCCCATCCCTGTCCCCGTCCCCGTCCCGACTTGTCCCGACTTTGCTCGACTGCCGCTCGCTGCCGCTCGGGTCGTGGTCCATATGACAGCGCAAGCACGACAAACGTCTGCGGGACGAGACGAGACGAGACGACTAAGGAATAAATTCGTGATTACAAAAAATTGGAACTCTACACTCCTACACAAAAATAGGCGGTGACGTGTTTCAGAAATCACCTGCCGATTCGTACTGTTTTGTCGTTTTCAAAGTCTTCTTGGCAAACTTGGTTAGCACATTCTCCCTCAAACTGAGTTAATTACTGCATTTTCGTACCATTACAGTAGTGTAAAAGGCTTAAGGAAGCATCTTTGTCACAACAGAAAGGTAGTTTGAAAATTGGGCTGGCAGGGGTAGCGACATAATAACAAAAAAAAATGGAAGGCAGCCAACAGCACCCGGGTTTCCCAGGCGGTCACCCATCCAAGTACTAACCGGGCCCGATGATGCTTAACTTCGGTGATCGGACGAGAACCGGTGTATTCATCATGGTATGGCCGTTGGCGCTCATCTAATGTAGGAGCACGGCAGAATCCGCGTTCGGCTTTTCTCCCAACACACAAAATGTTAGTTTTCGACCGCATTTGACGAAAGCACTTCCTTCCGCAACAGCCAGTTCCTCGAGGACGGCGCGGGGGGCGCGCCCGGCGTCCCAGCAGAGCGACGGCCGAATTAGCGGGCGCACCGCCGCGTGTGTGACACGCACTGCTGCTCGTTGCACCTCCTGTCATTCGCTGCGCGCGTGCAGCCTTCGACACTAGCGGAGGACGCATCTTGTCCCTGGTGTCCAGCGGAGGGCCTGTGCGTGGTGTGGCAGTGTCGTGCTGGAGGGCGCCACTGGTAGCATGTGGGCTTCCTCGCCTCGCCTCGCCTCGCGTCGCCTCGCCTCGCCTCACACCAGGTGTGTGCGTAGTTTGCAGTGCATTCGCACCATTCCCATCCCTGTCCCCGTCCCCGTCCCGACTTGTCCCGACTTTGCTCGACTGCCGCTCGCTGCCGCTCGGGTCGTGGTCCATATGACAGCGCAAGCACGACAAACGTCTGCGGGACGAGACGAGACGAGACGACTAAGGAATAAATTCGTGATTACAAAAAATTGGAACTCTACACTCCTACACAAAAATAGGCGGTGACGTGTTTCAGAAATCACCTGCCGATTCGTACTGTTTTGTCGTTTTCAAAGTCTTCTTGGCAAACTTGGTTAGCACATTCTCCCTCAAACTGAGTTAATTACTGCATTTTCGTACCATTACAGTAGTGTAAAAGGCTTAAGGAAGCATCTTTGTCACAACAGAAAGGTAGTTTGAAAATTGGGCTGGCAGGGGTAGCGACATAATAACAAAAAAAAATGGAAGGCAGCCAACAGCACCCGGGTTTCCCAGGCGGTCACCCATCCAAGTACTAACCGGGCCCGATGATGCTTAACTTCGGTGATCGGACGAGAACCGGTGTATTCATCATGGTATGGCCGTTGGCGCTCATCTAATGTAGGAGCACGGCAGAATCCGCGTTCGGCTTTTCTCCCAACACACAAAATGTTAGTTTTCGACCGCATTTGACGAAAGCACTTCCTTCCGCAACAGCCAGTTCCTCGAGGACGGCGCGGGGGGCGCGCCCGGCGTCCCAGCAGAGCGACGGCCGAATTAGCGGGCGCACCGCCGCGTGTGTGAGACGCACTGCTGCTCGTTGCACCTCCTGTCATTCGCTGCGCGCGTGCAGCCTTCGAGACTAGCGGAGGACGCATCTTGTCCCTGGTGTCCAGCGGAGGGCCTGTGCGTGGTGTGGCAGTGTCGTGCTGGAGGGCGCCACTGGTAGCATGTGGGCTTCCTCGCCTCGCCTCGCCTCGCGTCGCCTCGCCTCGCCTCACACCAGGTGTGTGCGTAGTTTGCAGTGCATTCGCACCATTCCCATCCCTGTCCCCGTCCCCGTCCCGACTTGTCCCGACTTTGCTCGACTGCCGCTCGCTGCCGCTCGGGTCGTGGTCCATATGACAGCGCAAGCACGACAAACGTCTGCGGGACGAGACGAGACGAGACGACTAAGGAATAAATTCGTGATTACAAAAAATTGGAACTCTACACTCCTACACAAAAATAGGCGGTGACGTGTTTCAGAAATCACCTGCCGATTCGTACTGTTTTGTCGTTTTCAAAGTCTTCTTGGCAAACTTGGTTAGCACATTCTCCCTCAAACTGAGTTAATTACTGCATTTTCGTACCATTACAGTAGTGTAAAAGGCTTAAGGAAGCATCTTTGTCACAACAGAAAGGTAGTTTGAAAATTGGGCTGGCAGGGGTAGCGACATAATAACAAAAAAAAATGGAAGGCAGCCAACAGCACCCGGGTTTCCCAGGCGGTCACCCATCCAAGTACTAACCGGGCCCGATGATGCTTAACTTCGGTGATCGGACGAGAACCGGTGTATTCATCATGGTATGGCCGTTGGCGCTCATCTAATGTAGGAGCACGGCAGAATCCGCGTTCGGCTTTTCTCCCAACACACAAAATGTTAGTTTTCGACCGCATTTGACGAAAGCACTTCCTTCCGCAACAGCCAGTTCCTCGAGGACGGCGCGGGGGGCGCGCCCGGCGTCCCAGCAGAGCGACGGCCGAATTAGCGGGCGCACCGCCGCGTGTGTGACACGCACTGCTGCTCGTTGCACCTCCTGTCATTCGCTGCGCGCGTGCAGCCTTCGACACTAGCGGAGGACGCATCTTGTCCCTGGTGTCCAGCGGAGGGCCTGTGCGTGGTGTGGCAGTGTCGTGCTGGAGGGCGCCACTGGTAGCATGTGGGCTTCCTCGCCTCGCCTCGCCTCGCGTCGCCTCGCCTCGCCTCACACCAGGTGTGTGCGTAGTTTGCAGTGCATTCGCACCATTCCCATCCCTGTCCCCGTCCCCGTCCCGACTTGTCCCGACTTTGCTCGACTGCCGCTCGCTGCCGCTCGGGTCGTGGTCCATATGACAGCGCAAGCACGACAAACGTCTGCGGGACGAGACGAGACGAGACGACTAAGGAATAAATTCGTGATTACAAAAAATTGGAACTCTACACTCCTACACAAAAATAGGCGGTGACGTGTTTCAGAAATCACCTGCCGATTCGTACTGTTTTGTCGTTTTCAAAGTCTTCTTGGCAAACTTGGTTAGCACATTCTCCCTCAAACTGAGTTAATTACTGCATTTTCGTACCATTACAGTAGTGTAAAAGGCTTAAGGAAGCATCTTTGTCACAACAGAAAGGTAGTTTGAAAATTGGGCTGGCAGGGGTAGCGACATAATAACAAAAAAAAATGGAAGGCAGCCAACAGCACCCGGGTTTCCCAGGCGGTCACCCATCCAAGTACTAACCGGGCCCGATGATGCTTAACTTCGGTGATCGGACGAGAACCGGTGTATTCATCATGGTATGGCCGTTGGCGCTCATCTAATGTAGGAGCACGGCAGAATCCGCGTTCGGCTTTTCTCCCAACACACAAAATGTTAGTTTTCGACCGCATTTGACGAAAGCACTTCCTTCCGCAACAGCCAGTTCCTCGAGGACGGCGCGGGGGGCGCGCCCGGCGTCCCAGCAGAGCGACGGCCGAATTAGCGGGCGCACCGCCGCGTGTGTGAGACGCACTGCTGCTCGTTGCACCTCCTGTCATTCGCTGCGCGCGTGCAGCCTTCGACACTAGCGGAGGACGCATCTTGTCCCTGGTGTCCAGCGGAGGGCCTGTGCGTGGTGTGGCAGTGTCGTGCTGGAGGGCGCCACTGGTAGCATGTGGGCTTCCTCGCCTCGCCTCGCCTCGCGTCGCCTCGCCTCGCCTCACACCAGGTGTGTGCGTAGTTTGCAGTGCATTCGCACCATTCCCATCCCTGTCCCCGTCCCCGTCCCGACTTGTCCCGACTTTGCTCGACTGCCGCTCGCTGCCGCTCGGGTCGTGGTCCATATGACAGCGCAAGCACGACAAACGTCTGCGGGACGAGACGAGACGAGACGACTAAGGAATAAATTCGTGATTACAAAAAATTGGAACTCTACACTCCTACACAAAAATAGGCGGTGACGTGTTTCAGAAATCACCTGCCGATTCGTACTGTTTTGTCGTTTTCAAAGTCTTCTTGGCAAACTTGGTTAGCACATTCTCCCTCAAACTGAGTTAATTACTGCATTTTCGTACCATTACAGTAGTGTAAAAGGCTTAAGGAAGCATCTTTGTCACAACAGAAAGGTAGTTTGAAAATTGGGCTGGCAGGGGTAGCGACATAATAACAAAAAAAAATGGAAGGCAGCCAACAGCACCCGGGTTTCCCAGGCGGTCACCCATCCAAGTACTAACCGGGCCCGATGATGCTTAACTTCGGTGATCGGACGAGAACCGGTGTATTCATCATGGTATGGCCGTTGGCGCTCATCTAATGTAGGAGCACGGCAGAATCCGCGTTCGGCTTTTCTCCCAACACACAAAATGTTAGTTTTCGACCGCATTTGACGAAAGCACTTCCTTCCGCAACAGCCAGTTCCTCGAGGACGGCGCGGGGGGCGCGCCCGGCGTCCCAGCAGAGCGACGGCCGAATTAGCGGGCGCACCGCCGCGTGTGTGACACGCACTGCTGCTCGTTGCACCTCCTGTCATTCGCTGCGCGCGTGCAGCCTTCGACACTAGCGGAGGACGCATCTTGTCCCTGGTGTCCAGCGGAGGGCCTGTGCGTGGTGTGGCAGTGTCGTGCTGGAGGGCGCCACTGGTAGCATGTGGGCTTCCTCGCCTCGCCTCGCCTCGCGTCGCCTCGCCTCGCCTCACACCAGGTGTGTGCGTAGTTTGCAGTGCATTCGCACCATTCCCATCCCTGTCCCCGTCCCCGTCCCGACTTGTCCCGACTTTGCTCGACTGCCGCTCGCTGCCGCTCGGGTCGTGGTCCATATGACAGCGCAAGCACGACAAACGTCTGCGGGACGAGACGAGACGAGACGACTAAGGAATAAATTCGTGATTACAAAAAATTGGAACTCTACACTCCTACACAAAAATAGGCGGTGACGTGTTTCAGAAATCACCTGCCGATTCGTACTGTTTTGTCGTTTTCAAAGTCTTCTTGGCAAACTTGGTTAGCACATTCTCCCTCAAACTGAGTTAATTACTGCATTTTCGTACCATTACAGTAGTGTAAAAGGCTTAAGGAAGCATCTTTGTCACAACAGAAAGGTAGTTTGAAAATTGGGCTGGCAGGGGTAGCGACATAATAACAAAAAAAAATGGAAGGCAGCCAACAGCACCCGGGTTTCCCAGGCGGTCACCCATCCAAGTACTAACCGGGCCCGATGATGCTTAACTTCGGTGATCGGACGAGAACCGGTGTATTCATCATGGTATGGCCGTTGGCGCTCATCTAATGTAGGAGCACGGCAGAATCCGCGTTCGGCTTTTCTCCCAACACACAAAATGTTAGTTTTCGACCGCATTTGACGAAAGCACTTCCTTCCGCAACAGCCAGTTCCTCGAGGACGGCGCGGGGGGCGCGCCCGGCGTCCCAGCAGAGCGACGGCCGAATTAGCGGGCGCACCGCCGCGTGTGTGAGACGCACTGCTGCTCGTTGCACCTCCTGTCATTCGCTGCGCGCGTGCAGCCTTCGAGACTAGCGGAGGACGCATCTTGTCCCTGGTGTCCAGCGGAGGGCCTGTGCGTGGTGTGGCAGTGTCGTGCTGGAGGGCGCCACTGGTAGCATGTGGGCTTCCTCGCCTCGCCTCGCCTCGCGTCGCCTCGCCTCGCCTCACACCAGGTGTGTGCGTAGTTTGCAGTGCATTCGCACCATTCCCATCCCTGTCCCCGTCCCCGTCCCGACTTGTCCCGACTTTGCTCGACTGCCGCTCGCTGCCGCTCGGGTCGTGGTCCATATGACAGCGCAAGCACGACAAACGTCTGCGGGACGAGACGAGACGAGACGACTAAGGAATAAATTCGTGATTACAAAAAATTGGAACTCTACACTCCTACACAAAAATAGGCGGTGACGTGTTTCAGAAATCACCTGCCGATTCGTACTGTTTTGTCGTTTTCAAAGTCTTCTTGGCAAACTTGGTTAGCACATTCTCCCTCAAACTGAGTTAATTACTGCATTTTCGTACCATTACAGTAGTGTAAAAGGCTTAAGGAAGCATCTTTGTCACAACAGAAAGGTAGTTTGAAAATTGGGCTGGCAGGGGTAGCGACATAATAACAAAAAAAAATGGAAGGCAGCCAACAGCACCCGGGTTTCCCAGGCGGTCACCCATCCAAGTACTAACCGGGCCCGATGATGCTTAACTTCGGTGATCGGACGAGAACCGGTGTATTCATCATGGTATGGCCGTTGGCGCTCATCTAATGTAGGAGCACGGCAGAATCCGCGTTCGGCTTTTCTCCCAACACACAAAATGTTAGTTTTCGACCGCATTTGACGAAAGCACTTCCTTCCGCAACAGCCAGTTCCTCGAGGACGGCGCGGGGGGCGCGCCCGGCGTCCCAGCAGAGCGACGGCCGAATTAGCGGGCGCACCGCCGCGTGTGTGACACGCACTGCTGCTCGTTGCACCTCCTGTCATTCGCTGCGCGCGTGCAGCCTTCGACACTAGCGGAGGACGCATCTTGTCCCTGGTGTCCAGCGGAGGGCCTGTGCGTGGTGTGGCAGTGTCGTGCTGGAGGGCGCCACTGGTAGCATGTGGGCTTCCTCGCCTCGCCTCGCCTCGCGTCGCCTCGCCTCGCCTCACACCAGGTGTGTGCGTAGTTTGCAGTGCATTCGCACCATTCCCATCCCTGTCCCCGTCCCCGTCCCGACTTGTCCCGACTTTGCTCGACTGCCGCTCGCTGCCGCTCGGGTCGTGGTCCATATGACAGCGCAAGCACGACAAACGTCTGCGGGACGAGACGAGACGAGACGACTAAGGAATAAATTCGTGATTACAAAAAATTGGAACTCTACACTCCTACACAAAAATAGGCGGTGACGTGTTTCAGAAATCACCTGCCGATTCGTACTGTTTTGTCGTTTTCAAAGTCTTCTTGGCAAACTTGGTTAGCACATTCTCCCTCAAACTGAGTTAATTACTGCATTTTCGTACCATTACAGTAGTGTAAAAGGCTTAAGGAAGCATCTTTGTCACAACAGAAAGGTAGTTTGAAAATTGGGCTGGCAGGGGTAGCGACATAATAACAAAAAAAAATGGAAGGCAGCCAACAGCACCCGGGTTTCCCAGGCGGTCACCCATCCAAGTACTAACCGGGCCCGATGATGCTTAACTTCGGTGATCGGACGAGAACCGGTGTATTCATCATGGTATGGCCGTTGGCGCTCATCTAATGTAGGAGCACGGCAGAATCCGCGTTCGGCTTTTCTCCCAACACACAAAATGTTAGTTTTCGACCGCATTTGACGAAAGCACTTCCTTCCGCAACAGCCAGTTCCTCGAGGACGGCGCGGGGGGCGCGCCCGGCGTCCCAGCAGAGCGACGGCCGAATTAGCGGGCGCACCGCCGCGTGTGTGACACGCACTGCTGCTCGTTGCACCTCCTGTCATTCGCTGCGCGCGTGCAGCCTTCGACACTAGCGGAGGACGCATCTTGTCCCTGGTGTCCAGCGGAGGGCCTGTGCGTGGTGTGGCAGTGTCGTGCTGGAGGGCGCCACTGGTAGCATGTGGGCTTCCTCGCCTCGCCTCGCCTCGCGTCGCCTCGCCTCGCCTCACACCAGGTGTGTGCGTAGTTTGCAGTGCATTCGCACCATTCCCATCCCTGTCCCCGTCCCCGTCCCGACTTGTCCCGACTTTGCTCGACTGCCGCTCGCTGCCGCTCGGGTCGTGGTCCATATGACAGCGCAAGCACGACAAACGTCTGCGGGACGAGACGAGACGAGACGACTAAGGAATAAATTCGTGATTACAAAAAATTGGAACTCTACACTCCTACACAAAAATAGGCGGTGACGTGTTTCAGAAATCACCTGCCGATTCGTACTGTTTTGTCGTTTTCAAAGTCTTCTTGGCAAACTTGGTTAGCACATTCTCCCTCAAACTGAGTTAATTACTGCATTTTCGTACCATTACAGTAGTGTAAAAGGCTTAAGGAAGCATCTTTGTCACAACAGAAAGGTAGTTTGAAAATTGGGCTGGCAGGGGTAGCGACATAATAACAAAAAAAAATGGAAGGCAGCCAACAGCACCCGGGTTTCCCAGGCGGTCACCCATCCAAGTACTAACCGGGCCCGATGATGCTTAACTTCGGTGATCGGACGAGAACCGGTGTATTCATCATGGTATGGCCGTTGGCGCTCATCTAATGTAGGAGCACGGCAGAATCCGCGTTCGGCTTTTCTCCCAACACACAAAATGTTAGTTTTCGACCGCATTTGACGAAAGCACTTCCTTCCGCAACAGCCAGTTCCTCGAGGACGGCGCGGGGGGCGCGCCCGGCGTCCCAGCAGAGCGACGGCCGAATTAGCGGGCGCACCGCCGCGTGTGTGAGACGCACTGCTGCTCGTTGCACCTCCTGTCATTCGCTGCGCGCGTGCAGCCTTCGACACTAGCGGAGGACGCATCTTGTCCCTGGTGTCCAGCGGAGGGCCTGTGCGTGGTGTGGCAGTGTCGTGCTGGAGGGCGCCACTGGTAGCATGTGGGCTTCCTCGCCTCGCCTCGCCTCGCGTCGCCTCGCCTCGCCTCACACCAGGTGTGTGCGTAGTTTGCAGTGCATTCGCACCATTCCCATCCCTGTCCCCGTCCCCGTCCCGACTTGTCCCGACTTTGCTCGACTGCCGCTCGCTGCCGCTCGGGTCGTGGTCCATATGACAGCGCAAGCACGACAAACGTCTGCGGGACGAGACGAGACGAGACGACTAAGGAATAAATTCGTGATTACAAAAAATTGGAACTCTACACTCCTACACAAAAATAGGCGGTGACGTGTTTCAGAAATCACCTGCCGATTCGTACTGTTTTGTCGTTTTCAAAGTCTTCTTGGCAAACTTGGTTAGCACATTCTCCCTCAAACTGAGTTAATTACTGCATTTTCGTACCATTACAGTAGTGTAAAAGGCTTAAGGAAGCATCTTTGTCACAACAGAAAGGTAGTTTGAAAATTGGGCTGGCAGGGGTAGCGACATAATAACAAAAAAAAATGGAAGGCAGCCAACAGCACCCGGGTTTCCCAGGCGGTCACCCATCCAAGTACTAACCGGGCCCGATGATGCTTAACTTCGGTGATCGGACGAGAACCGGTGTATTCATCATGGTATGGCCGTTGGCGCTCATCTAATGTAGGAGCACGGCAGAATCCGCGTTCGGCTTTTCTCCCAACACACAAAATGTTAGTTTTCGACCGCATTTGACGAAAGCACTTCCTTCCGCAACAGCCAGTTCCTCGAGGACGGCGCGGGGGGCGCGCCCGGCGTCCCAGCAGAGCGACGGCCGAATTAGCGGGCGCACCGCCGCGTGTGTGAGACGCACTGCTGCTCGTTGCACCTCCTGTCATTCGCTGCGCGCGTGCAGCCTTCGAGACTAGCGGAGGACGCATCTTGTCCCTGGTGTCCAGCGGAGGGCCTGTGCGTGGTGTGGCAGTGTCGTGCTGGAGGGCGCCACTGGTAGCATGTGGGCTTCCTCGCCTCGCCTCGCCTCGCGTCGCCTCGCCTCGCCTCACACCAGGTGTGTGCGTAGTTTGCAGTGCATTCGCACCATTCCCATCCCTGTCCCCGTCCCCGTCCCGACTTGTCCCGACTTTGCTCGACTGCCGCTCGCTGCCGCTCGGGTCGTGGTCCATATGACAGCGCAAGCACGACAAACGTCTGCGGGACGAGACGAGACGAGACGACTAAGGAATAAATTCGTGATTACAAAAAATTGGAACTCTACACTCCTACACAAAAATAGGCGGTGACGTGTTTCAGAAATCACCTGCCGATTCGTACTGTTTTGTCGTTTTCAAAGTCTTCTTGGCAAACTTGGTTAGCACATTCTCCCTCAAACTGAGTTAATTACTGCATTTTCGTACCATTACAGTAGTGTAAAAGGCTTAAGGAAGCATCTTTGTCACAACAGAAAGGTAGTTTGAAAATTGGGCTGGCAGGGGTAGCGACATAATAACAAAAAAAAATGGAAGGCAGCCAACAGCACCCGGGTTTCCCAGGCGGTCACCCATCCAAGTACTAACCGGGCCCGATGATGCTTAACTTCGGTGATCGGACGAGAACCGGTGTATTCATCATGGTATGGCCGTTGGCGCTCATCTAATGTAGGAGCACGGCAGAATCCGCGTTCGGCTTTTCTCCCAACACACAAAATGTTAGTTTTCGACCGCATTTGACGAAAGCACTTCCTTCCGCAACAGCCAGTTCCTCGAGGACGGCGCGGGGGGCGCGCCCGGCGTCCCAGCAGAGCGACGGCCGAATTAGCGGGCGCACCGCCGCGTGTGTGACACGCACTGCTGCTCGTTGCACCTCCTGTCATTCGCTGCGCGCGTGCAGCCTTCGACACTAGCGGAGGACGCATCTTGTCCCTGGTGTCCAGCGGAGGGCCTGTGCGTGGTGTGGCAGTGTCGTGCTGGAGGGCGCCACTGGTAGCATGTGGGCTTCCTCGCCTCGCCTCGCCTCGCGTCGCCTCGCCTCGCCTCACACCAGGTGTGTGCGTAGTTTGCAGTGCATTCGCACCATTCCCATCCCTGTCCCCGTCCCCGTCCCGACTTGTCCCGACTTTGCTCGACTGCCGCTCGCTGCCGCTCGGGTCGTGGTCCATATGACAGCGCAAGCACGACAAACGTCTGCGGGACGAGACGAGACGAGACGACTAAGGAATAAATTCGTGATTACAAAAAATTGGAACTCTACACTCCTACACAAAAATAGGCGGTGACGTGTTTCAGAAATCACCTGCCGATTCGTACTGTTTTGTCGTTTTCAAAGTCTTCTTGGCAAACTTGGTTAGCACATTCTCCCTCAAACTGAGTTAATTACTGCATTTTCGTACCATTACAGTAGTGTAAAAGGCTTAAGGAAGCATCTTTGTCACAACAGAAAGGTAGTTTGAAAATTGGGCTGGCAGGGGTAGCGACATAATAACAAAAAAAAATGGAAGGCAGCCAACAGCACCCGGGTTTCCCAGGCGGTCACCCATCCAAGTACTAACCGGGCCCGATGATGCTTAACTTCGGTGATCGGACGAGAACCGGTGTATTCATCATGGTATGGCCGTTGGCGCTCATCTAATGTAGGAGCACGGCAGAATCCGCGTTCGGCTTTTCTCCCAACACACAAAATGTTAGTTTTCGACCGCATTTGACGAAAGCACTTCCTTCCGCAACAGCCAGTTCCTCGAGGACGGCGCGGGGGGCGCGCCCGGCGTCCCAGCAGAGCGACGGCCGAATTAGCGGGCGCACCGCCGCGTGTGTGACACGCACTGCTGCTCGTTGCACCTCCTGTCATTCGCTGCGCGCGTGCAGCCTTCGACACTAGCGGAGGACGCATCTTGTCCCTGGTGTCCAGCGGAGGGCCTGTGCGTGGTGTGGCAGTGTCGTGCTGGAGGGCGCCACTGGTAGCATGTGGGCTTCCTCGCCTCGCCTCGCCTCGCGTCGCCTCGCCTCGCCTCACACCAGGTGTGTGCGTAGTTTGCAGTGCATTCGCACCATTCCCATCCCTGTCCCCGTCCCCGTCCCGACTTGTCCCGACTTTGCTCGACTGCCGCTCGCTGCCGCTCGGGTCGTGGTCCATATGACAGCGCAAGCACGACAAACGTCTGCGGGACGAGACGAGACGAGACGACTAAGGAATAAATTCGTGATTACAAAAAATTGGAACTCTACACTCCTACACAAAAATAGGCGGTGACGTGTTTCAGAAATCACCTGCCGATTCGTACTGTTTTGTCGTTTTCAAAGTCTTCTTGGCAAACTTGGTTAGCACATTCTCCCTCAAACTGAGTTAATTACTGCATTTTCGTACCATTACAGTAGTGTAAAAGGCTTAAGGAAGCATCTTTGTCACAACAGAAAGGTAGTTTGAAAATTGGGCTGGCAGGGGTAGCGACATAATAACAAAAAAAAAATGGAAGGCAGCCAACAGCACCCGGGTTTCCCAGGCGGTCACCCATCCAAGTACTAACCGGGCCCGATGATGCTTAACTTCGGTGATCGGACGAGAACCGGTGTATTCATCATGGTATGGCCGTTGGCGCTCATCTAATGTAGGAGCACGGCAGAATCCGCGTTCGGCTTTTCTCCCAACACACAAAATGTTAGTTTTCGACCGCATTTGACGAAAGCACTTCCTTCCGCAACAGCCAGTTCCTCGAGGACGGCGCGGGGGGCGCGCCCGGCGTCCCAGCAGAGCGACGGCCGAATTAGCGGGCGCACCGCCGCGTGTGTGAGACGCACTGCTGCTCGTTGCACCTCCTGTCATTCGCTGCGCGCGTGCAGCCTTCGACACTAGCGGAGGACGCATCTTGTCCCTGGTGTCCAGCGGAGGGCCTGTGCGTGGTGTGGCAGTGTCGTGCTGGAGGGCGCCACTGGTAGCATGTGGGCTTCCTCGCCTCGCCTCGCCTCGCGTCGCCTCGCCTCGCCTCACACCAGGTGTGTGCGTAGTTTGCAGTGCATTCGCACCATTCCCATCCCTGTCCCCGTCCCCGTCCCGACTTGTCCCGACTTTGCTCGACTGCCGCTCGCTGCCGCTCGGGTCGTGGTCCATATGACAGCGCAAGCACGACAAACGTCTGCGGGACGAGACGAGACGAGACGACTAAGGAATAAATTCGTGATTACAAAAAATTGGAACTCTACACTCCTACACAAAAATAGGCGGTGACGTGTTTCAGAAATCACCTGCCGATTCGTACTGTTTTGTCGTTTTCAAAGTCTTCTTGGCAAACTTGGTTAGCACATTCTCCCTCAAACTGAGTTAATTACTGCATTTTCGTACCATTACAGTAGTGTAAAAGGCTTAAGGAAGCATCTTTGTCACAACAGAAAGGTAGTTTGAAAATTGGGCTGGCAGGGGTAGCGACATAATAACAAAAAAAAATGGAAGGCAGCCAACAGCACCCGGGTTTCCCAGGCGGTCACCCATCCAAGTACTAACCGGGCCCGATGATGCTTAACTTCGGTGATCGGACGAGAACCGGTGTATTCATCATGGTATGGCCGTTGGCGCTCATCTAATGTAGGAGCACGGCAGAATCCGCGTTCGGCTTTTCTCCCAACACACAAAATGTTAGTTTTCGACCGCATTTGACGAAAGCACTTCCTTCCGCAACAGCCAGTTCCTCGAGGACGGCGCGGGGGGCGCGCCCGGCGTCCCAGCAGAGCGACGGCCGAATTAGCGGGCGCACCGCCGCGTGTGTGACACGCACTGCTGCTCGTTGCACCTCCTGTCATTCGCTGCGCGCGTGCAGCCTTCGACACTAGCGGAGGACGCATCTTGTCCCTGGTGTCCAGCGGAGGGCCTGTGCGTGGTGTGGCAGTGTCGTGCTGGAGGGCGCCACTGGTAGCATGTGGGCTTCCTCGCCTCGCCTCGCCTCGCGTCGCCTCGCCTCGCCTCACACCAGGTGTGTGCGTAGTTTGCAGTGCATTCGCACCATTCCCATCCCTGTCCCCGTCCCCGTCCCGACTTGTCCCGACTTTGCTCGACTGCCGCTCGCTGCCGCTCGGGTCGTGGTCCATATGACAGCGCAAGCACGACAAACGTCTGCGGGACGAGACGAGACGAGACGACTAAGGAATAAATTCGTGATTACAAAAAATTGGAACTCTACACTCCTACACAAAAATAGGCGGTGACGTGTTTCAGAAATCACCTGCCGATTCGTACTGTTTTGTCGTTTTCAAAGTCTTCTTGGCAAACTTGGTTAGCACATTCTCCCTCAAACTGAGTTAATTACTGCATTTTCGTACCATTACAGTAGTGTAAAAGGCTTAAGGAAGCATCTTTGTCACAACAGAAAGGTAGTTTGAAAATTGGGCTGGCAGGGGTAGCGACATAATAACAAAAAAAAATGGAAGGCAGCCAACAGCACCCGGGTTTCCCAGGCGGTCACCCATCCAAGTACTAACCGGGCCCGATGATGCTTAACTTCGGTGATCGGACGAGAACCGGTGTATTCATCATGGTATGGCCGTTGGCGCTCATCTAATGTAGGAGCACGGCAGAATCCGCGTTCGGCTTTTCTCCCAACACACAAAATGTTAGTTTTCGACCGCATTTGACGAAAGCACTTCCTTCCGCAACAGCCAGTTCCTCGAGGACGGCGCGGGGGGCGCGCCCGGCGTCCCAGCAGAGCGACGGCCGAATTAGCGGGCGCACCGCCGCGTGTGTGAGACGCACTGCTGCTCGTTGCACCTCCTGTCATTCGCTGCGCGCGTGCAGCCTTCGACACTAGCGGAGGACGCATCTTGTCCCTGGTGTCCAGCGGAGGGCCTGTGCGTGGTGTGGCAGTGTCGTGCTGGAGGGCGCCACTGGTAGCATGTGGGCTTCCTCGCCTCGCCTCGCCTCGCGTCGCCTCGCCTCGCCTCACACCAGGTGTGTGCGTAGTTTGCAGTGCATTCGCACCATTCCCATCCCTGTCCCCGTCCCCGTCCCGACTTGTCCCGACTTTGCTCGACTGCCGCTCGCTGCCGCTCGGGTCGTGGTCCATATGACAGCGCAAGCACGACAAACGTCTGCGGGACGAGACGAGACGAGACGACTAAGGAATAAATTCGTGATTACAAAAAATTGGAACTCTACACTCCTACACAAAAATAGGCGGTGACGTGTTTCAGAAATCACCTGCCGATTCGTACTGTTTTGTCGTTTTCAAAGTCTTCTTGGCAAACTTGGTTAGCACATTCTCCCTCAAACTGAGTTAATTACTGCATTTTCGTACCATTACAGTAGTGTAAAAGGCTTAAGGAAGCATCTTTGTCACAACAGAAAGGTAGTTTGAAAATTGGGCTGGCAGGGGTAGCGACATAATAACAAAAAAAAATGGAAGGCAGCCAACAGCACCCGGGTTTCCCAGGCGGTCACCCATCCAAGTACTAACCGGGCCCGATGATGCTTAACTTCGGTGATCGGACGAGAACCGGTGTATTCATCATGGTATGGCCGTTGGCGCTCATCTAATGTAGGAGCACGGCAGAATCCGCGTTCGGCTTTTCTCCCAACACACAAAATGTTAGTTTTCGACCGCATTTGACGAAAGCACTTCCTTCCGCAACAGCCAGTTCCTCGAGGACGGCGCGGGGGGCGCGCCCGGCGTCCCAGCAGAGCGACGGCCGAATTAGCGGGCGCACCGCCGCGTGTGTGAGACGCACTGCTGCTCGTTGCACCTCCTGTCATTCGCTGCGCGCGTGCAGCCTTCGAGACTAGCGGAGGACGCATCTTGTCCCTGGTGTCCAGCGGAGGGCCTGTGCGTGGTGTGGCAGTGTCGTGCTGGAGGGCGCCACTGGTAGCATGTGGGCTTCCTCGCCTCGCCTCGCCTCGCGTCGCCTCGCCTCGCCTCACACCAGGTGTGTGCGTAGTTTGCAGTGCATTCGCACCATTCCCATCCCTGTCCCCGTCCCCGTCCCGACTTGTCCCGACTTTGCTCGACTGCCGCTCGCTGCCGCTCGGGTCGTGGTCCATATGACAGCGCAAGCACGACAAACGTCTGCGGGACGAGACGAGACGAGACGACTAAGGAATAAATTCGTGATTACAAAAAATTGGAACTCTACACTCCTACACAAAAATAGGCGGTGACGTGTTTCAGAAATCACCTGCCGATTCGTACTGTTTTGTCGTTTTCAAAGTCTTCTTGGCAAACTTGGTTAGCACATTCTCCCTCAAACTGAGTTAATTACTGCATTTTCGTACCATTACAGTAGTGTAAAAGGCTTAAGGAAGCATCTTTGTCACAACAGAAAGGTAGTTTGAAAATTGGGCTGGCAGGGGTAGCGACATAATAACAAAAAAAAATGGAAGGCAGCCAACAGCACCCGGGTTTCCCAGGCGGTCACCCATCCAAGTACTAACCGGGCCCGATGATGCTTAACTTCGGTGATCGGACGAGAACCGGTGTATTCATCATGGTATGGCCGTTGGCGCTCATCTAATGTAGGAGCACGGCAGAATCCGCGTTCGGCTTTTCTCCCAACACACAAAATGTTAGTTTTCGACCGCATTTGACGAAAGCACTTCCTTCCGCAACAGCCAGTTCCTCGAGGACGGCGCGGGGGGCGCGCCCGGCGTCCCAGCAGAGCGACGGCCGAATTAGCGGGCGCACCGCCGCGTGTGTGACACGCACTGCTGCTCGTTGCACCTCCTGTCATTCGCTGCGCGCGTGCAGCCTTCGACACTAGCGGAGGACGCATCTTGTCCCTGGTGTCCAGCGGAGGGCCTGTGCGTGGTGTGGCAGTGTCGTGCTGGAGGGCGCCACTGGTAGCATGTGGGCTTCCTCGCCTCGCCTCGCCTCGCGTCGCCTCGCCTCGCCTCACACCAGGTGTGTGCGTAGTTTGCAGTGCATTCGCACCATTCCCATCCCTGTCCCCGTCCCCGTCCCGACTTGTCCCGACTTTGCTCGACTGCCGCTCGCTGCCGCTCGGGTCGTGGTCCATATGACAGCGCAAGCACGACAAACGTCTGCGGGACGAGACGAGACGAGACGACTAAGGAATAAATTCGTGATTACAAAAAATTGGAACTCTACACTCCTACACAAAAATAGGCGGTGACGTGTTTCAGAAATCACCTGCCGATTCGTACTGTTTTGTCGTTTTCAAAGTCTTCTTGGCAAACTTGGTTAGCACATTCTCCCTCAAACTGAGTTAATTACTGCATTTTCGTACCATTACAGTAGTGTAAAAGGCTTAAGGAAGCATCTTTGTCACAACAGAAAGGTAGTTTGAAAATTGGGCTGGCAGGGGTAGCGACATAATAACAAAAAAAAATGGAAGGCAGCCAACAGCACCCGGGTTTCCCAGGCGGTCACCCATCCAAGTACTAACCGGGCCCGATGATGCTTAACTTCGGTGATCGGACGAGAACCGGTGTATTCATCATGGTATGGCCGTTGGCGCTCATCTAATGTAGGAGCACGGCAGAATCCGCGTTCGGCTTTTCTCCCAACACACAAAATGTTAGTTTTCGACCGCATTTGACGAAAGCACTTCCTTCCGCAACAGCCAGTTCCTCGAGGACGGCGCGGGGGGCGCGCCCGGCGTCCCAGCAGAGCGACGGCCGAATTAGCGGGCGCACCGCCGCGTGTGTGACACGCACTGCTGCTCGTTGCACCTCCTGTCATTCGCTGCGCGCGTGCAGCCTTCGACACTAGCGGAGGACGCATCTTGTCCCTGGTGTCCAGCGGAGGGCCTGTGCGTGGTGTGGCAGTGTCGTGCTGGAGGGCGCCACTGGTAGCATGTGGGCTTCCTCGCCTCGCCTCGCCTCGCGTCGCCTCGCCTCGCCTCACACCAGGTGTGTGCGTAGTTTGCAGTGCATTCGCACCATTCCCATCCCTGTCCCCGTCCCCGTCCCGACTTGTCCCGACTTTGCTCGACTGCCGCTCGCTGCCGCTCGGGTCGTGGTCCATATGACAGCGCAAGCACGACAAACGTCTGCGGGACGAGACGAGACGAGACGACTAAGGAATAAATTCGTGATTACAAAAAATTGGAACTCTACACTCCTACACAAAAATAGGCGGTGACGTGTTTCAGAAATCACCTGCCGATTCGTACTGTTTTGTCGTTTTCAAAGTCTTCTTGGCAAACTTGGTTAGCACATTCTCCCTCAAACTGAGTTAATTACTGCATTTTCGTACCATTACAGTAGTGTAAAAGGCTTAAGGAAGCATCTTTGTCACAACAGAAAGGTAGTTTGAAAATTGGGCTGGCAGGGGTAGCGACATAATAACAAAAAAAAATGGAAGGCAGCCAACAGCACCCGGGTTTCCCAGGCGGTCACCCATCCAAGTACTAACCGGGCCCGATGATGCTTAACTTCGGTGATCGGACGAGAACCGGTGTATTCATCATGGTATGGCCGTTGGCGCTCATCTAATGTAGGAGCACGGCAGAATCCGCGTTCGGCTTTTCTCCCAACACACAAAATGTTAGTTTTCGACCGCATTTGACGAAAGCACTTCCTTCCGCAACAGCCAGTTCCTCGAGGACGGCGCGGGGGGCGCGCCCGGCGTCCCAGCAGAGCGACGGCCGAATTAGCGGGCGCACCGCCGCGTGTGTGACACGCACTGCTGCTCGTTGCACCTCCTGTCATTCGCTGCGCGCGTGCAGCCTTCGACACTAGCGGAGGACGCATCTTGTCCCTGGTGTCCAGCGGAGGGCCTGTGCGTGGTGTGGCAGTGTCGTGCTGGAGGGCGCCACTGGTAGCATGTGGGCTTCCTCGCCTCGCCTCGCCTCGCGTCGCCTCGCCTCGCCTCACACCAGGTGTGTGCGTAGTTTGCAGTGCATTCGCACCATTCCCATCCCTGTCCCCGTCCCCGTCCCGACTTGTCCCGACTTTGCTCGACTGCCGCTCGCTGCCGCTCGGGTCGTGGTCCATATGACAGCGCAAGCACGACAAACGTCTGCGGGACGAGACGAGACGAGACGACTAAGGAATAAATTCGTGATTACAAAAAATTGGAACTCTACACTCCTACACAAAAATAGGCGGTGACGTGTTTCAGAAATCACCTGCCGATTCGTACTGTTTTGTCGTTTTCAAAGTCTTCTTGGCAAACTTGGTTAGCACATTCTCCCTCAAACTGAGTTAATTACTGCATTTTCGTACCATTACAGTAGTGTAAAAGGCTTAAGGAAGCATCTTTGTCACAACAGAAAGGTAGTTTGAAAATTGGGCTGGCAGGGGTAGCGACATAATAACAAAAAAAAATGGAAGGCAGCCAACAGCACCCGGGTTTCCCAGGCGGTCACCCATCCAAGTACTAACCGGGCCCGATGATGCTTAACTTCGGTGATCGGACGAGAACCGGTGTATTCATCATGGTATGGCCGTTGGCGCTCATCTAATGTAGGAGCACGGCAGAATCCGCGTTCGGCTTTTCTCCCAACACACAAAATGTTAGTTTTCGACCGCATTTGACGAAAGCACTTCCTTCCGCAACAGCCAGTTCCTCGAGGACGGCGCGGGGGGCGCGCCCGGCGTCCCAGCAGAGCGACGGCCGAATTAGCGGGCGCACCGCCGCGTGTGTGACACGCACTGCTGCTCGTTGCACCTCCTGTCATTCGCTGCGCGCGTGCAGCCTTCGACACTAGCGGAGGACGCATCTTGTCCCTGGTGTCCAGCGGAGGGCCTGTGCGTGGTGTGGCAGTGTCGTGCTGGAGGGCGCCACTGGTAGCATGTGGGCTTCCTCGCCTCGCCTCGCCTCGCGTCGCCTCGCCTCGCCTCACACCAGGTGTGTGCGTAGTTTGCAGTGCATTCGCACCATTCCCATCCCTGTCCCCGTCCCCGTCCCGACTTGTCCCGACTTTGCTCGACTGCCGCTCGCTGCCGCTCGGGTCGTGGTCCATATGACAGCGCAAGCACGACAAACGTCTGCGGGACGAGACGAGACGAGACGACTAAGGAATAAATTCGTGATTACAAAAAATTGGAACTCTACACTCCTACACAAAAATAGGCGGTGACGTGTTTCAGAAATCACCTGCCGATTCGTACTGTTTTGTCGTTTTCAAAGTCTTCTTGGCAAACTTGGTTAGCACATTCTCCCTCAAACTGAGTTAATTACTGCATTTTCGTACCATTACAGTAGTGTAAAAGGCTTAAGGAAGCATCTTTGTCACAACAGAAAGGTAGTTTGAAAATTGGGCTGGCAGGGGTAGCGACATAATAACAAAAAAAAATGGAAGGCAGCCAACAGCACCCGGGTTTCCCAGGCGGTCACCCATCCAAGTACTAACCGGGCCCGATGATGCTTAACTTCGGTGATCGGACGAGAACCGGTGTATTCATCATGGTATGGCCGTTGGCGCTCATCTAATGTAGGAGCACGGCAGAATCCGCGTTCGGCTTTTCTCCCAACACACAAAATGTTAGTTTTCGACCGCATTTGACGAAAGCACTTCCTTCCGCAACAGCCAGTTCCTCGAGGACGGCGCGGGGGGCGCGCCCGGCGTCCCAGCAGAGCGACGGCCGAATTAGCGGGCGCACCGCCGCGTGTGTGACACGCACTGCTGCTCGTTGCACCTCCTGTCATTCGCTGCGCGCGTGCAGCCTTCGACACTAGCGGAGGACGCATCTTGTCCCTGGTGTCCAGCGGAGGGCCTGTGCGTGGTGTGGCAGTGTCGTGCTGGAGGGCGCCACTGGTAGCATGTGGGCTTCCTCGCCTCGCCTCGCCTCGCGTCGCCTCGCCTCGCCTCACACCAGGTGTGTGCGTAGTTTGCAGTGCATTCGCACCATTCCCATCCCTGTCCCCGTCCCCGTCCCGACTTGTCCCGACTTTGCTCGACTGCCGCTCGCTGCCGCTCGGGTCGTGGTCCATATGACAGCGCAAGCACGACAAACGTCTGCGGGACGAGACGAGACGAGACGACTAAGGAATAAATTCGTGATTACAAAAAATTGGAACTCTACACTCCTACACAAAAATAGGCGGTGACGTGTTTCAGAAATCACCTGCCGATTCGTACTGTTTTGTCGTTTTCAAAGTCTTCTTGGCAAACTTGGTTAGCACATTCTCCCTCAAACTGAGTTAATTACTGCATTTTCGTACCATTACAGTAGTGTAAAAGGCTTAAGGAAGCATCTTTGTCACAACAGAAAGGTAGTTTGAAAATTGGGCTGGCAGGGGTAGCGACATAATAACAAAAAAAAATGGAAGGCAGCCAACAGCACCCGGGTTTCCCAGGCGGTCACCCATCCAAGTACTAACCGGGCCCGATGATGCTTAACTTCGGTGATCGGACGAGAACCGGTGTATTCATCATGGTATGGCCGTTGGCGCTCATCTAATGTAGGAGCACGGCAGAATCCGCGTTCGGCTTTTCTCCCAACACACAAAATGTTAGTTTTCGACCGCATTTGACGAAAGCACTTCCTTCCGCAACAGCCAGTTCCTCGAGGACGGCGCGGGGGGCGCGCCCGGCGTCCCAGCAGAGCGACGGCCGAATTAGCGGGCGCACCGCCGCGTGTGTGACACGCACTGCTGCTCGTTGCACCTCCTGTCATTCGCTGCGCGCGTGCAGCCTTCGACACTAGCGGAGGACGCATCTTGTCCCTGGTGTCCAGCGGAGGGCCTGTGCGTGGTGTGGCAGTGTCGTGCTGGAGGGCGCCACTGGTAGCATGTGGGCTTCCTCGCCTCGCCTCGCCTCGCGTCGCCTCGCCTCGCCTCACACCAGGTGTGTGCGTAGTTTGCAGTGCATTCGCACCATTCCCATCCCTGTCCCCGTCCCCGTCCCGACTTGTCCCGACTTTGCTCGACTGCCGCTCGCTGCCGCTCGGGTCGTGGTCCATATGACAGCGCAAGCACGACAAACGTCTGCGGGACGAGACGAGACGAGACGACTAAGGAATAAATTCGTGATTACAAAAAATTGGAACTCTACACTCCTACACAAAAATAGGCGGTGACGTGTTTCAGAAATCACCTGCCGATTCGTACTGTTTTGTCGTTTTCAAAGTCTTCTTGGCAAACTTGGTTAGCACATTCTCCCTCAAACTGAGTTAATTACTGCATTTTCGTACCATTACAGTAGTGTAAAAGGCTTAAGGAAGCATCTTTGTCACAACAGAAAGGTAGTTTGAAAATTGGGCTGGCAGGGGTAGCGACATAATAACAAAAAAAAATGGAAGGCAGCCAACAGCACCCGGGTTTCCCAGGCGGTCACCCATCCAAGTACTAACCGGGCCCGATGATGCTTAACTTCGGTGATCGGACGAGAACCGGTGTATTCATCATGGTATGGCCGTTGGCGCTCATCTAATGTAGGAGCACGGCAGAATCCGCGTTCGGCTTTTCTCCCAACACACAAAATGTTAGTTTTCGACCGCATTTGACGAAAGCACTTCCTTCCGCAACAGCCAGTTCCTCGAGGACGGCGCGGGGGGCGCGCCCGGCGTCCCAGCAGAGCGACGGCCGAATTAGCGGGCGCACCGCCGCGTGTGTGAGACGCACTGCTGCTCGTTGCACCTCCTGTCATTCGCTGCGCGCGTGCAGCCTTCGACACTAGCGGAGGACGCATCTTGTCCCTGGTGTCCAGCGGAGGGCCTGTGCGTGGTGTGGCAGTGTCGTGCTGGAGGGCGCCACTGGTAGCATGTGGGCTTCCTCGCCTCGCCTCGCCTCGCGTCGCCTCGCCTCGCCTCACACCAGGTGTGTGCGTAGTTTGCAGTGCATTCGCACCATTCCCATCCCTGTCCCCGTCCCCGTCCCGACTTGTCCCGACTTTGCTCGACTGCCGCTCGCTGCCGCTCGGGTCGTGGTCCATATGACAGCGCAAGCACGACAAACGTCTGCGGGACGAGACGAGACGAGACGACTAAGGAATAAATTCGTGATTACAAAAAATTGGAACTCTACACTCCTACACAAAAATAGGCGGTGACGTGTTTCAGAAATCACCTGCCGATTCGTACTGTTTTGTCGTTTTCAAAGTCTTCTTGGCAAACTTGGTTAGCACATTCTCCCTCAAACTGAGTTAATTACTGCATTTTCGTACCATTACAGTAGTGTAAAAGGCTTAAGGAAGCATCTTTGTCACAACAGAAAGGTAGTTTGAAAATTGGGCTGGCAGGGGTAGCGACATAATAACAAAAAAAAATGGAAGGCAGCCAACAGCACCCGGGTTTCCCAGGCGGTCACCCATCCAAGTACTAACCGGGCCCGATGATGCTTAACTTCGGTGATCGGACGAGAACCGGTGTATTCATCATGGTATGGCCGTTGGCGCTCATCTAATGTAGGAGCACGGCAGAATCCGCGTTCGGCTTTTCTCCCAACACACAAAATGTTAGTTTTCGACCGCATTTGACGAAAGCACTTCCTTCCGCAACAGCCAGTTCCTCGAGGACGGCGCGGGGGGCGCGCCCGGCGTCCCAGCAGAGCGACGGCCGAATTAGCGGGCGCACCGCCGCGTGTGTGAGACGCACTGCTGCTCGTTGCACCTCCTGTCATTCGCTGCGCGCGTGCAGCCTTCGACACTAGCGGAGGACGCATCTTGTCCCTGGTGTCCAGCGGAGGGCCTGTGCGTGGTGTGGCAGTGTCGTGCTGGAGGGCGCCACTGGTAGCATGTGGGCTTCCTCGCCTCGCCTCGCCTCGCGTCGCCTCGCCTCGCCTCACACCAGGTGTGTGCGTAGTTTGCAGTGCATTCGCACCATTCCCATCCCTGTCCCCGTCCCCGTCCCGACTTGTCCCGACTTTGCTCGACTGCCGCTCGCTGCCGCTCGGGTCGTGGTCCATATGACAGCGCAAGCACGACAAACGTCTGCGGGACGAGACGAGACGAGACGACTAAGGAATAAATTCGTGATTACAAAAAATTGGAACTCTACACTCCTACACAAAAATAGGCGGTGACGTGTTTCAGAAATCACCTGCCGATTCGTACTGTTTTGTCGTTTTCAAAGTCTTCTTGGCAAACTTGGTTAGCACATTCTCCCTCAAACTGAGTTAATTACTGCATTTTCGTACCATTACAGTAGTGTAAAAGGCTTAAGGAAGCATCTTTGTCACAACAGAAAGGTAGTTTGAAAATTGGGCTGGCAGGGGTAGCGACATAATAACAAAAAAAAATGGAAGGCAGCCAACAGCACCCGGGTTTCCCAGGCGGTCACCCATCCAAGTACTAACCGGGCCCGATGATGCTTAACTTCGGTGATCGGACGAGAACCGGTGTATTCATCATGGTATGGCCGTTGGCGCTCATCTAATGTAGGAGCACGGCAGAATCCGCGTTCGGCTTTTCTCCCAACACACAAAATGTTAGTTTTCGACCGCATTTGACGAAAGCACTTCCTTCCGCAACAGCCAGTTCCTCGAGGACGGCGCGGGGGGCGCGCCCGGCGTCCCAGCAGAGCGACGGCCGAATTAGCGGGCGCACCGCCGCGTGTGTGACACGCACTGCTGCTCGTTGCACCTCCTGTCATTCGCTGCGCGCGTGCAGCCTTCGACACTAGCGGAGGACGCATCTTGTCCCTGGTGTCCAGCGGAGGGCCTGTGCGTGGTGTGGCAGTGTCGTGCTGGAGGGCGCCACTGGTAGCATGTGGGCTTCCTCGCCTCGCCTCGCCTCGCGTCGCCTCGCCTCGCCTCACACCAGGTGTGTGCGTAGTTTGCAGTGCATTCGCACCATTCCCATCCCTGTCCCCGTCCCCGTCCCGACTTGTCCCGACTTTGCTCGACTGCCGCTCGCTGCCGCTCGGGTCGTGGTCCATATGACAGCGCAAGCACGACAAACGTCTGCGGGACGAGACGAGACGAGACGACTAAGGAATAAATTCGTGATTACAAAAAATTGGAACTCTACACTCCTACACAAAAATAGGCGGTGACGTGTTTCAGAAATCACCTGCCGATTCGTACTGTTTTGTCGTTTTCAAAGTCTTCTTGGCAAACTTGGTTAGCACATTCTCCCTCAAACTGAGTTAATTACTGCATTTTCGTACCATTACAGTAGTGTAAAAGGCTTAAGGAAGCATCTTTGTCACAACAGAAAGGTAGTTTGAAAATTGGGCTGGCAGGGGTAGCGACATAATAACAAAAAAAAATGGAAGGCAGCCAACAGCACCCGGGTTTCCCAGGCGGTCACCCATCCAAGTACTAACCGGGCCCGATGATGCTTAACTTCGGTGATCGGACGAGAACCGGTGTATTCATCATGGTATGGCCGTTGGCGCTCATCTAATGTAGGAGCACGGCAGAATCCGCGTTCGGCTTTTCTCCCAACACACAAAATGTTAGTTTTCGACCGCATTTGACGAAAGCACTTCCTTCCGCAACAGCCAGTTCCTCGAGGACGGCGCGGGGGGCGCGCCCGGCGTCCCAGCAGAGCGACGGCCGAATTAGCGGGCGCACCGCCGCGTGTGTGACACGCACTGCTGCTCGTTGCACCTCCTGTCATTCGCTGCGCGCGTGCAGCCTTCGACACTAGCGGAGGACGCATCTTGTCCCTGGTGTCCAGCGGAGGGCCTGTGCGTGGTGTGGCAGTGTCGTGCTGGAGGGCGCCACTGGTAGCATGTGGGCTTCCTCGCCTCGCCTCGCCTCGCGTCGCCTCGCCTCGCCTCACACCAGGTGTGTGCGTAGTTTGCAGTGCATTCGCACCATTCCCATCCCTGTCCCCGTCCCCGTCCCGACTTGTCCCGACTTTGCTCGACTGCCGCTCGCTGCCGCTCGGGTCGTGGTCCATATGACAGCGCAAGCACGACAAACGTCTGCGGGACGAGACGAGACGAGACGACTAAGGAATAAATTCGTGATTACAAAAAATTGGAACTCTACACTCCTACACAAAAATAGGCGGTGACGTGTTTCAGAAATCACCTGCCGATTCGTACTGTTTTGTCGTTTTCAAAGTCTTCTTGGCAAACTTGGTTAGCACATTCTCCCTCAAACTGAGTTAATTACTGCATTTTCGTACCATTACAGTAGTGTAAAAGGCTTAAGGAAGCATCTTTGTCACAACAGAAAGGTAGTTTGAAAATTGGGCTGGCAGGGGTAGCGACATAATAACAAAAAAAAATGGAAGGCAGCCAACAGCACCCGGGTTTCCCAGGCGGTCACCCATCCAAGTACTAACCGGGCCCGATGATGCTTAACTTCGGTGATCGGACGAGAACCGGTGTATTCATCATGGTATGGCCGTTGGCGCTCATCTAATGTAGGAGCACGGCAGAATCCGCGTTCGGCTTTTCTCCCAACACACAAAATGTTAGTTTTCGACCGCATTTGACGAAAGCACTTCCTTCCGCAACAGCCAGTTCCTCGAGGACGGCGCGGGGGGCGCGCCCGGCGTCCCAGCAGAGCGACGGCCGAATTAGCGGGCGCACCGCCGCGTGTGTGAGACGCACTGCTGCTCGTTGCACCTCCTGTCATTCGCTGCGCGCGTGCAGCCTTCGACACTAGCGGAGGACGCATCTTGTCCCTGGTGTCCAGCGGAGGGCCTGTGCGTGGTGTGGCAGTGTCGTGCTGGAGGGCGCCACTGGTAGCATGTGGGCTTCCTCGCCTCGCCTCGCCTCGCGTCGCCTCGCCTCGCCTCACACCAGGTGTGTGCGTAGTTTGCAGTGCATTCGCACCATTCCCATCCCTGTCCCCGTCCCCGTCCCGACTTGTCCCGACTTTGCTCGACTGCCGCTCGCTGCCGCTCGGGTCGTGGTCCATATGACAGCGCAAGCACGACAAACGTCTGCGGGACGAGACGAGACGAGACGACTAAGGAATAAATTCGTGATTACAAAAAATTGGAACTCTACACTCCTACACAAAAATAGGCGGTGACGTGTTTCAGAAATCACCTGCCGATTCGTACTGTTTTGTCGTTTTCAAAGTCTTCTTGGCAAACTTGGTTAGCACATTCTCCCTCAAACTGAGTTAATTACTGCATTTTCGTACCATTACAGTAGTGTAAAAGGCTTAAGGAAGCATCTTTGTCACAACAGAAAGGTAGTTTGAAAATTGGGCTGGCAGGGGTAGCGACATAATAACAAAAAAAAATGGAAGGCAGCCAACAGCACCCGGGTTTCCCAGGCGGTCACCCATCCAAGTACTAACCGGGCCCGATGATGCTTAACTTCGGTGATCGGACGAGAACCGGTGTATTCATCATGGTATGGCCGTTGGCGCTCATCTAATGTAGGAGCACGGCAGAATCCGCGTTCGGCTTTTCTCCCAACACACAAAATGTTAGTTTTCGACCGCATTTGACGAAAGCACTTCCTTCCGCAACAGCCAGTTCCTCGAGGACGGCGCGGGGGGCGCGCCCGGCGTCCCAGCAGAGCGACGGCCGAATTAGCGGGCGCACCGCCGCGTGTGTGAGACGCACTGCTGCTCGTTGCACCTCCTGTCATTCGCTGCGCGCGTGCAGCCTTCGACACTAGCGGAGGACGCATCTTGTCCCTGGTGTCCAGCGGAGGGCCTGTGCGTGGTGTGGCAGTGTCGTGCTGGAGGGCGCCACTGGTAGCATGTGGGCTTCCTCGCCTCGCCTCGCCTCGCGTCGCCTCGCCTCGCCTCACACCAGGTGTGTGCGTAGTTTGCAGTGCATTCGCACCATTCCCATCCCTGTCCCCGTCCCCGTCCCGACTTGTCCCGACTTTGCTCGACTGCCGCTCGCTGCCGCTCGGGTCGTGGTCCATATGACAGCGCAAGCACGACAAACGTCTGCGGGACGAGACGAGACGAGACGACTAAGGAATAAATTCGTGATTACAAAAAATTGGAACTCTACACTCCTACACAAAAATAGGCGGTGACGTGTTTCAGAAATCACCTGCCGATTCGTACTGTTTTGTCGTTTTCAAAGTCTTCTTGGCAAACTTGGTTAGCACATTCTCCCTCAAACTGAGTTAATTACTGCATTTTCGTACCATTACAGTAGTGTAAAAGGCTTAAGGAAGCATCTTTGTCACAACAGAAAGGTAGTTTGAAAATTGGGCTGGCAGGGGTAGCGACATAATAACAAAAAAAAATGGAAGGCAGCCAACAGCACCCGGGTTTCCCAGGCGGTCACCCATCCAAGTACTAACCGAGCCCGATGATGCTTAACTTCGGTGATCGGACGAGAACCGGTGTATTCATCATGGTATGGCCGTTGGCGCTCATCTAATGTAGGAGCACGGCAGAATCCGCGTTCGGCTTTTCTCCCAACACACAAAATGTTAGTTTTCGACCGCATTTGACGAAAGCACTTCCTTCCGCAACAGCCAGTTCCTCGAGGACGGCGCGGGGGGCGCGCCCGGCGTCCCAGCAGAGCGACGGCCGAATTAGCGGGCGCACCGCCGCGTGTGTGAGACGCACTGCTGCTCGTTGCACCTCCTGTCATTCGCTGCGCGCGTGCAGCCTTCGACACTAGCGGAGGACGCATCTTGTCCCTGGTGTCCAGCGGAGGGCCTGTGCGTGGTGTGGCAGTGTCGTGCTGGAGGGCGCCACTGGTAGCATGTGGGCTTCCTCGCCTCGCCTCGCCTCGCGTCGCCTCGCCTCGCCTCACACCAGGTGTGTGCGTAGTTTGCAGTGCATTCGCACCATTCCCATCCCTGTCCCCGTCCCCGTCCCGACTTGTCCCGACTTTGCTCGACTGCCGCTCGCTGCCGCTCGGGTCGTGGTCCATATGACAGCGCAAGCACGACAAACGTCTGCGGGACGAGACGAGACGAGACGACTAAGGAATAAATTCGTGATTACAAAAAATTGGAACTCTACACTCCTACACAAAAATAGGCGGTGACGTGTTTCAGAAATCACCTGCCGATTCGTACTGTTTTGTCGTTTTCAAAGTCTTCTTGGCAAACTTGGTTAGCACATTCTCCCTCAAACTGAGTTAATTACTGCATTTTCGTACCATTACAGTAGTGTAAAAGGCTTAAGGAAGCATCTTTGTCACAACAGAAAGGTAGTTTGAAAATTGGGCTGGCAGGGGTAGCGACATAATAACAAAAAAAAATGGAAGGCAGCCAACAGCACCCGGGTTTCCCAGGCGGTCACCCATCCAAGTACTAACCGGGCCCGATGATGCTTAACTTCGGTGATCGGACGAGAACCGGTGTATTCATCATGGTATGGCCGTTGGCGCTCATCTAATGTAGGAGCACGGCAGAATCCGCGTTCGGCTTTTCTCCCAACACACAAAATGTTAGTTTTCGACCGCATTTGACGAAAGCACTTCCTTCCGCAACAGCCAGTTCCTCGAGGACGGCGCGGGGGGCGCGCCCGGCGTCCCAGCAGAGCGACGGCCGAATTAGCGGGCGCACCGCCGCGTGTGTGACACGCACTGCTGCTCGTTGCACCTCCTGTCATTCGCTGCGCGCGTGCAGCCTTCGACACTAGCGGAGGACGCATCTTGTCCCTGGTGTCCAGCGGAGGGCCTGTGCGTGGTGTGGCAGTGTCGTGCTGGAGGGCGCCACTGGTAGCATGTGGGCTTCCTCGCCTCGCCTCGCCTCGCGTCGCCTCGCCTCGCCTCACACCAGGTGTGTGCGTAGTTTGCAGTGCATTCGCACCATTCCCATCCCTGTCCCCGTCCCCGTCCCGACTTGTCCCGACTTTGCTCGACTGCCGCTCGCTGCCGCTCGGGTCGTGGTCCATATGACAGCGCAAGCACGACAAACGTCTGCGGGACGAGACGAGACGAGACGACTAAGGAATAAATTCGTGATTACAAAAAATTGGAACTCTACACTCCTACACAAAAATAGGCGGTGACGTGTTTCAGAAATCACCTGCCGATTCGTACTGTTTTGTCGTTTTCAAAGTCTTCTTGGCAAACTTGGTTAGCACATTCTCCCTCAAACTGAGTTAATTACTGCATTTTCGTACCATTACAGTAGTGTAAAAGGCTTAAGGAAGCATCTTTGTCACAACAGAAAGGTAGTTTGAAAATTGGGCTGGCAGGGGTAGCGACATAATAACAAAAAAAAAATGGAAGGCAGCCAACAGCACCCGGGTTTCCCAGGCGGTCACCCATCCAAGTACTAACCGGGCCCGATGATGCTTAACTTCGGTGATCGGACGAGAACCGGTGTATTCATCATGGTATGGCCGTTGGCGCTCATCTAATGTAGGAGCACGGCAGAATCCGCGTTCGGCTTTTCTCCCAACACACAAAATGTTAGTTTTCGACCGCATTTGACGAAAGCACTTCCTTCCGCAACAGCCAGTTCCTCGAGGACGGCGCGGGGGGCGCGCCCGGCGTCCCAGCAGAGCGACGGCCGAATTAGCGGGCGCACCGCCGCGTGTGTGAGACGCACTGCTGCTCGTTGCACCTCCTGTCATTCGCTGCGCGCGTGCAGCCTTCGACACTAGCGGAGGACGCATCTTGTCCCTGGTGTCCAGCGGAGGGCCTGTGCGTGGTGTGGCAGTGTCGTGCTGGAGGGCGCCACTGGTAGCATGTGGGCTTCCTCGCCTCGCCTCGCCTCGCGTCGCCTCGCCTCGCCTCACACCAGGTGTGTGCGTAGTTTGCAGTGCATTCGCACCATTCCCATCCCTGTCCCCGTCCCCGTCCCGACTTGTCCCGACTTTGCTCGACTGCCGCTCGCTGCCGCTCGGGTCGTGGTCCATATGACAGCGCAAGCACGACAAACGTCTGCGGGACGAGACGAGACGAGACGACTAAGGAATAAATTCGTGATTACAAAAAATTGGAACTCTACACTCCTACACAAAAATAGGCGGTGACGTGTTTCAGAAATCACCTGCCGATTCGTACTGTTTTGTCGTTTTCAAAGTCTTCTTGGCAAACTTGGTTAGCACATTCTCCCTCAAACTGAGTTAATTACTGCATTTTCGTACCATTACAGTAGTGTAAAAGGCTTAAGGAAGCATCTTTGTCACAACAGAAAGGTAGTTTGAAAATTGGGCTGGCAGGGGTAGCGACATAATAACAAAAAAAAATGGAAGGCAGCCAACAGCACCTTTTTTTTATTTTTTTTTTTTTTTTTTTTTTTTTTTTTTTTTTTTTTTTTTTTTTTACGGGCCTCCCAACTCCCCTTATAGCCCGGCCTTTTCGCTCTCCACAATACGCCTTCTTCGGCGAGCTTCTCAGCTATAAATACATGCTGTTGGCAGTGCAGAATGAAGAACGAAGAACGAAGAGGGGCTGAAGAGATGCTCCTTCTCGCCGGTCGCAGATGGTGTGCGCCAGATGGAACGGGAAGGGGTCCTCGTCCGGTGACGTAGGAGCGGCACTGTCATCGAAGGGGAGGGCAAGACTTAAACAACGTTGAAAACAATGAAAATATTCGTAAAGAAAGCCAAACGGAAAAGTTCTTCCGTAAAGCGGCGGCAAGAATTATACCGACCAAATGTGGGAGAAAGAAAACGAAGATGAATGACTTCGCAACAAAAGAACCAGTCACAAACCTCTGTCAAGAAAGAGTAAGGCCCAGGAGGTCCCTCTAATAACGTATGGAAGGAAAGGTAACAGATCCGCTTCCCCGCGGTACTGGCGGTGAAGAAAAAAGAAATAAAGGAGACGTATGCCCTAAATAAAACGGAAGTAGTAAAAGAAACGAACCGCCACACTTCCACAGGCGGTAACGAACAACATAAAAAACAAAAGATGGTTTTCGAGAGTAGCACCAAAACACGAAAACCATGCAGAGAACAAACAACCAAAATGGCAGGGCATTGGCGTCACTCACAACACTGGTAGCGAAACGACAATTTCAGACAAAAAATTGTAACACAAAGATAAACAGAAACAAAACTTCCGACGTGACACTTATAAGGTAGTGAACACTATCCGTAGATCGGAAAAACAAAAAACTGTCACAGTTCGTCATCAAGATGACGGTCAAGGTGATCCCAAATACAAAAAACTTGTCCAACAATTTCTCTTGCAGTGTTCGTTCCCATATATCACATAATCAGGAAGGGGTGTATAATTATATACACATTGATATAAGTCACTTTTAAGGAGGGGTCACGACCGAGTGAAATGCATGGGACAAAGCCACATGCAAAAAATTAGCGAACGTCGCTGAATAGGTCCTACTGGCGCGTTCTTCATTGTGGAAAGTCCATAAATTGGTGAGAAAGGTCACAGTATCGGTAATTTTGAGACTAAAGATGGCATGAATTGTGTGTCCATATATCCAGATGGTGGCATTCCGCTTTGTGGACGGGTAAGGCTTCCACTGTGGCACTATCGCGTCCGTCACAGGAACCTGCCTGACTGTCACTCTATTTATGAGTCGAATCATGTCCCTCGCACAGTACCATATGTCCCGGAACCTGGAGCACTCGAAGCGGTGCTCGATGTCGTCCGGGACTCCGCAGGCCTCGCACTGGCTGAATCGGATGAGGTTGATGGAGTGGAGCTTGCAGTTTGTGGCAACAGTGCGGTTGACCACCCTGTACCACGTGGCCCTCACGTCAGCTGGTATGACGCGGGAACTGATGTTCCGCCACACGGCGCTCCAATCGTGCTGCGGCAGACGTAGCTCCCACTTATTGGGTGGGGGTCGTCCTCGGATGACATCCGCAATATCTCCGACCGCATGGCCTCGCACGTCGTGGAGACTTACGTAGCTGTGCGTGATGTAGTAACGGCGCACGTGGGAGACGGAGAAGGGGATGCCGGTGACGTAGACCGGGGCGGTGACGGAACGCGGCCGGTGTTGATGAAAGAGAACTGCCGTAGGGCTGCCCAAACCTTTGCCAAGTAAAACATTGGTCCGTTTATAAAAGAGTGCCTCACATTTGGCGTTAAAATCGACAAGTCCGAGACCGCCTTCCGAAGGTTTCAGGGTACATGTGGCCATAGCGACCTTAAAAATATCGCCTTTCCACAAAAACCAATAAAATGCATGCCGTATGGACCGTGCGATTTGCTTCGGTACCGGCAAGATTTGCGCCAGGTACCACGCCCTTGCCAGAATGGTGGTATTAATAAGCGCAACTTTGTCCGACAGTGCCAAGTTGCGCGGCGCATGAATTTTAACCACGGCGCGCACTTTATAAAGAGTGGACCGCCAATTGAGAGCTTGCATCTGTTGTAAGTTGTCTGACAGTGTCACGCCGAGCACCTTAGACTGGCGTTTCACGCAGTACCAATGCCGGTATTCAGTACGCATGCGCTCCGTCAACGGGAGGAGAACCGTCTTACGCGGATTTACTACGGCGCCTGTCGCCCGTTCGTATTGCTGCAGAACGCCATAGAGGCGGTCGATGTCGTCTGCTCGTTCGATGAAGACGCCCAAGTCATCGGCATAAGCGCGACACACAAGCCGGTCGTCTCCCACGCGAATCCCTCGACAAGTGCGGCCAATGGTACGGAGGAGCGGGTCCAAGGCGATCGCGAACAGCGCCATAGATAGGGGGCAACCCTGTCGGACTGAGCGGCTGATATGGATCTTGTCGCTGGCGATACCGTTTACGATAACGCGCGACGTGGCACTGCTTAAGATATTGCTTATCATGGCCGTGAACTTCGTCCCGAAACCCATGCGAGTCATCAATCTGCGAAGATAAAAGTGGCTTACACGATCGAACGCAGTTTGAAAATCGACCAATAAAATTCCCGCATTGCGAAGCCTGCTGCTTTTCGTGTGGCCTATGCAGTCCCTGTAGGCTAAAACGGCGTCAAAAATATTTCGATCTCGAACAGCGCACGACTGCGATGCATCTAAAACTTTTCCCATAACTTGCTTAAGTCTATTAGCAACGCACCTGACCATTATCTTATAATCCGAGTTGAGAAGGGTAATAGGGCGTACAGTTTCTAAACTCGGCGTCGCAGTCGATTTCGGAATGAGGACGATACGTCCTTCTTCAAAGTCCACTGGGATTTCCGCGCCGTTTCGGATGTCATTAGCTATTTCCGTTAAAAGTTCACTAAAAGAGTCAAAAAATGTCAGATAAAACTCCGCTGGGATGCCGTCTTTCCCGGGGGATTTCCCTGTCTGACTGCCTTTAACGGCATCCTCTACGTCATCCGCGGTATAAACCGCATTAAGATTGAGTCTATCTCGTCGCGTTAAAATATGCGGCACGTGACTTAAAAGATCATTGATTGCGGCGGCATCGACAGCAGTGTCGGTAAAAAGTGATTTGAAATACTGATATAATTCCGCCTGAATCGCCTGGTGGTCCGTGGTTCTGATCCCGGCGGCGAGCGTCCACGTGTTGAGCCGTAGTTTTGCGCGGCGGTACCTCTCCCTACGGAGGTGGTACGCAGAGACTGACTCGCCGACCACTTCGCCCACGGGCTGGCTCCGCCTCACTGTCCCCTCACATTTCTGCCGCAAATCCCGCAGCAACTTTGCTTTAAATTCGCGCAGGGTGGGCAGCAGTTCCGGCTGCGCAGTAACGCGCTGCGCGAGCTCGCGCAAACACTGGCGGTAGAAGTCGGCCGTGGCCCGGCGCCACCGTGCCGCATCACGACTAAAATCAATTAAAAATTTTCTGACCGCCGGTTTGGCCACCGCGGTCCACCAGTAAATAGCGGTGGAACCGACCGGTCGGCTCTGCACAAGGTTGTGCCACATATTTAAAAAACTCGTTTTAAAAGAGGGATCATTTAAAATGCTGCAATTCAATTTCCACATATTTTTAACTGACGAACGTGGGCACAAACCGAAATTGAGCTGACAAATGTAACCACAATGGTCGGAAAAAATCACCGGTTGCACATCGGCAGCGACAACGGTATGTGCAAGCTGCGGCGAGACGTAAATCCTGTCTAAACGACTATGTCCGGTAGCGTAAAAATACGTAAAGGCTGTACGGTGGGGGTTGAGAACCCGCCACGTGTCCCGCAGCTGTAAACCAGTAACCAACGTCTTCAGTTCCTCACACCGGTTTGGCCGTGGTTCCTGATCGCGATCGTCAATTACACCATTAAAATCACCCCCGAGGATAAAATTATCTCTATTCTGATATAAAACCTGGCACAGTTCGGTAGCATAAAAATTATTCCGCGCAGGTTTGTTGCCAGAGTGCGCGTAAACATTAACAAACGCGTAACCATTAATTTCACAAACGATGACCCGCCCATTTGGTAAGCATTCAATATTTTGCACTTCGATGTCCGATCGGACTAAAATAGCAGTGCCTGTGCTGTCATCCGCGATGATATTATCGTACGCAGTGAACTCGTGAAAATCGCGGATAAAAGATAATGCTTCAGTGGTCACCTCTTGTAAAAAAGCTACCTGACAACAGCTTTCAGTTAAAAAATTATACAGTGCTATCGCTTTGTGATGGCTACGCATTTTATTAACGTTGACCGTTAGAACCGTAAACTGATTACCAGCAACCATAAAGAAGAAAACCAGGAAAACACAGATAAAACAATAAAAACACTCACAAGATAAAACGGTAAAATACAAATACAAAAACGACTCAGCATGGGTTGTCGTCGGCGTGCTTAAAAGACGGAATGCCACACTTGAAGTAGTTGTAAATTAATCATCGGGCGGCTCATCACCCCACGCCCCCAGTCGGGTAACAGGTGGTGACGCCCCCGCGACAGACATCGTGGGTAAGTCTCTACTATGTTGTGTTGCTACAGCGTCCTGTGTGACAGGGCGCACACTCGTAACCTGAGGCGGATCTGTCACGGCAGGGTGTGGAACCGATTCACTGGCAGGTAACGCGTCCGATTGATGGATAACAGTTTGCAGATGCCGGACCACTTCGGCCCTGTGCGCTTCCGAGCCCGCAGCCTGGCCGCCGCCAGCACCGCTGCCGTCCGCTCTCGCGCCTACAGCTGATCGGGTCACGTGAGCGGCCGCGCCGGGCCGAACTGCCGCGCCATCGCGCTGCCCCCCCTTACGCCGCTGCCGTTTTGGCTTCCCTTGAGATAGCGGTCTCCCGACAGGCGACGGACTACGCTCTCTCCTCGCGGACGACCGTCGGGAATCGGTCGATGAACTCCTACTTCTGTCACGCCCATCGTGTTCGGGGTCACTGCGCGACCGAACCGACGCACTAACAGAAGAAGACGAGGCTCGTCTTTCGAGAGAGGGGGCACGGTCCACGTGTGCACGGCCTGCCGTGACCACATTCGAAACTCCCGACACCTGTTGTGGGGGGACGAAAACTGTTCTATCTATGTCCGCTAAAGTGACAGACTGATCGACCGCCACAACACTGGAACCGGCTGTGGGGGCGAGCGTCTCGTCGGTGACCAGTTCCGGGACTGAGTCAATGGTCACTGCGGGGGCAACTACCGGGGCGGGTTCTGGTCCCGTGACGGGGGTTGTTGCACGCGCGTCTGTCTCCGGTAGGGCTACCGCGTTTAACATGACGGGATCACTATCGGTTAGCATTGGCACCGTAACAGTAGCAACGGACGCGGCCATAGCTGCTGGAAGGTCGACACGGCGAGCTGCCTGTGGGGGGGCGCCTAAAGCGACCGCCGCCCAACTCATGGGTTCGCTTCCGTGTTCGCCCAGCGGCAGTTGCAAAGGCCCCTTACGCCGCGGGCAATTTTGGCGAAAGTGATCCGGCCGATTACAAAAAGAACACGTTTGCGGTTGCCCACTGTACGTAATAAAGGCACGGTGTCCGGCCATGTATACAAATGATGGCACATGCTTTCGCACAATCATTCGTACACTTCGCACCCCATTTTCACATTGTATAGGGTACGCGGCAGACCATTTTTCTTTAACAACGGAAAGCACAGTGCCGTAAGGGCCGAGACATCGCGAAATGGTGTCGTTTTTTACTTCAAAAGGCAGATTGAATACCCTGACAGTCCGTATGCCATAACCCGCGTTCGTCACTTTAACGTCACTCAAGGTTTGATTATCGTGCTTAAATTGCCGCACACCATCATTGACATTAACAACCGTATCACAGAGTTCCGAACTACTTAACTTCAAAAAGACGGAATTTAAAAAAGTGTCCAATTGGAGTCCGAAAATGTCACTAGCCGGGATTTTCAAATCATTAAGGATCCAATGATGAATTTCGAAAGCGGTAGGACGAGGGACAGATCGGCTAAATTCGCACTGAATATTATTGTTCCGATCTTCACTTTCCATCGTTGTCAGTACGTACCGTGAAAAATCAGCAAAGCAAGCAAGTCGCCTCGCGAACACCACACGCTGCGGCGCGCTGAACGTAAACACCACGGGCCGGCGGAGCGCAGAGCACCGAGGTGTTGCCAGGCGGGCAGCCAGCCAAGTACTAACCGGGCCCGATGATGCTTAACTTCGGTGATCGGACGAGAACCGGTGTATTCATCATGGTATGGCCGTTGGCGCTCATCTAATGTAGGAGCACGGCAGAATCCGCGTTCGGCTTTTCTCCCAACACACAAAATGTTAGTTTTCGACCGCATTTGACGAAAGCACTTCCTTCCGCAACAGCCAGTTCCTCGAGGACGGCGCGGGGGGCGCGCCCGGCGTCCCAGCAGAGCGACGGCCGAATTAGCGGGCGCACCGCCGCGTGTGTGACACGCACTGCTGCTCGTTGCACCTCCTGTCATTCGCTGCGCGCGTGCAGCCTTCGACACTAGCGGAGGACGCATCTTGTCCCTGGTGTCCAGCGGAGGGCCTGTGCGTGGTGTGGCAGTGTCGTGCTGGAGGGCGCCACTGGTAGCATGTGGGCTTCCTCGCCTCGCCTCGCCTCGCGTCGCCTCGCCTCGCCTCACACCAGGTGTGTGCGTAGTTTGCAGTGCATTCGCACCATTCCCATCCCTGTCCCCGTCCCCGTCCCGACTTGTCCCGACTTTGCTCGACTGCCGCTCGCTGCCGCTCGGGTCGTGGTCCATATGACAGCGCAAGCACGACAAACGTCTGCGGGACGAGACGAGACGAGACGACTAAGGAATAAATTCGTGATTACAAAAAATTGGAACTCTACACTCCTACACAAAAATAGGCGGTGACGTGTTTCAGAAATCACCTGCCGATTCGTACTGTTTTGTCGTTTTCAAAGTCTTCTTGGCAAACTTGGTTAGCACATTCTCCCTCAAACTGAGTTAATTACTGCATTTTCGTACCATTACAGTAGTGTAAAAGGCTTAAGGAAGCATCTTTGTCACAACAGAAAGGTAGTTTGAAAATTGGGCTGGCAGGGGTAGCGACATAATAACAAAAAAAAATGGAAGGCAGCCAACAGCACCCGGGTTTCCCAGGCGGTCACCCATCCAAGTACTAACCGGGCCCGATGATGCTTAACTTCGGTGATCGGACGAGAACCGGTGTATTCATCATGGTATGGCCGTTGGCGCTCATCTAATGTAGGAGCACGGCAGAATCCGCGTTCGGCTTTTCTCCCAACACACAAAATGTTAGTTTTCGACCGCATTTGACGAAAGCACTTCCTTCCGCAACAGCCAGTTCCTCGAGGACGGCGCGGGGGGCGCGCCCGGCGTCCCAGCAGAGCGACGGCCGAATTAGCGGGCGCACCGCCGCGTGTGTGACACGCACTGCTGCTCGTTGCACCTCCTGTCATTCGCTGCGCGCGTGCAGCCTTCGACACTAGCGGAGGACGCATCTTGTCCCTGGTGTCCAGCGGAGGGCCTGTGCGTGGTGTGGCAGTGTCGTGCTGGAGGGCGCCACTGGTAGCATGTGGGCTTCCTCGCCTCGCCTCGCCTCGCGTCGCCTCGCCTCGCCTCACACCAGGTGTGTGCGTAGTTTGCAGTGCATTCGCACCATTCCCATCCCTGTCCCCGTCCCCGTCCCGACTTGTCCCGACTTTGCTCGACTGCCGCTCGCTGCCGCTCGGGTCGTGGTCCATATGACAGCGCAAGCACGACAAACGTCTGCGGGACGAGACGAGACGAGACGACTAAGGAATAAATTCGTGATTACAAAAAATTGGAACTCTACACTCCTACACAAAAATAGGCGGTGACGTGTTTCAGAAATCACCTGCCGATTCGTACTGTTTTGTCGTTTTCAAAGTCTTCTTGGCAAACTTGGTTAGCACATTCTCCCTCAAACTGAGTTAATTACTGCATTTTCGTACCATTACAGTAGTGTAAAAGGCTTAAGGAAGCATCTTTGTCACAACAGAAAGGTAGTTTGAAAATTGGGCTGGCAGGGGTAGCGACATAATAACAAAAAAAAATGGAAGGCAGCCAACAGCACCCGGGTTTCCCAGGCGGTCACCCATCCAAGTACTAACCGGGCCCGATGATGCTTAACTTCGGTGATCGGACGAGAACCGGTGTATTCATCATGGTATGGCCGTTGGCGCTCATCTAATGTAGGAGCACGGCAGAATCCGCGTTCGGCTTTTCTCCCAACACACAAAATGTTAGTTTTCGACCGCATTTGACGAAAGCACTTCCTTCCGCAACAGCCAGTTCCTCGAGGACGGCGCGGGGGGCGCGCCCGGCGTCCCAGCAGAGCGACGGCCGAATTAGCGGGCGCACCGCCGCGTGTGTGACACGCACTGCTGCTCGTTGCACCTCCTGTCATTCGCTGCGCGCGTGCAGCCTTCGACACTAGCGGAGGACGCATCTTGTCCCTGGTGTCCAGCGGAGGGCCTGTGCGTGGTGTGGCAGTGTCGTGCTGGAGGGCGCCACTGGTAGCATGTGGGCTTCCTCGCCTCGCCTCGCCTCGCGTCGCCTCGCCTCGCCTCACACCAGGTGTGTGCGTAGTTTGCAGTGCATTCGCACCATTCCCATCCCTGTCCCCGTCCCCGTCCCGACTTGTCCCGACTTTGCTCGACTGCCGCTCGCTGCCGCTCGGGTCGTGGTCCATATGACAGCGCAAGCACGACAAACGTCTGCGGGACGAGACGAGACGAGACGACTAAGGAATAAATTCGTGATTACAAAAAATTGGAACTCTACACTCCTACACAAAAATAGGCGGTGACGTGTTTCAGAAATCACCTGCCGATTCGTACTGTTTTGTCGTTTTCAAAGTCTTCTTGGCAAACTTGGTTAGCACATTCTCCCTCAAACTGAGTTAATTACTGCATTTTCGTACCATTACAGTAGTGTAAAAGGCTTAAGGAAGCATCTTTGTCACAACAGAAAGGTAGTTTGAAAATTGGGCTGGCAGGGGTAGCGACATAATAACAAAAAAAAAATGGAAGGCAGCCAACAGCACCCGGGTTTCCCAGGCGGTCACCCATCCAAGTACTAACCGGGCCCGATGATGCTTAACTTCGGTGATCGGACGAGAACCGGTGTATTCATCATGGTATGGCCGTTGGCGCTCATCTAATGTAGGAGCACGGCAGAATCCGCGTTCGGCTTTTCTCCCAACACACAAAATGTTAGTTTTCGACCGCATTTGACGAAAGCACTTCCTTCCGCAACAGCCAGTTCCTCGAGGACGGCGCGGGGGGCGCGCCCGGCGTCCCAGCAGAGCGACGGCCGAATTAGCGGGCGCACCGCCGCGTGTGTGACACGCACTGCTGCTCGTTGCACCTCCTGTCATTCGCTGCGCGCGTGCAGCCTTCGACACTAGCGGAGGACGCATCTTGTCCCTGGTGTCCAGCGGAGGGCCTGTGCGTGGTGTGGCAGTGTCGTGCTGGAGGGCGCCACTGGTAGCATGTGGGCTTCCTCGCCTCGCCTCGCCTCGCGTCGCCTCGCCTCGCCTCACACCAGGTGTGTGCGTAGTTTGCAGTGCATTCGCACCATTCCCATCCCTGTCCCCGTCCCCGTCCCGACTTGTCCCGACTTTGCTCGACTGCCGCTCGCTGCCGCTCGGGTCGTGGTCCATATGACAGCGCAAGCACGACAAACGTCTGCGGGACGAGACGAGACGAGACGACTAAGGAATAAATTCGTGATTACAAAAAATTGGAACTCTACACTCCTACACAAAAATAGGCGGTGACGTGTTTCAGAAATCACCTGCCGATTCGTACTGTTTTGTCGTTTTCAAAGTCTTCTTGGCAAACTTGGTTAGCACATTCTCCCTCAAACTGAGTTAATTACTGCATTTTCGTACCATTACAGTAGTGTAAAAGGCTTAAGGAAGCATCTTTGTCACAACAGAAAGGTAGTTTGAAAATTGGGCTGGCAGGGGTAGCGACATAATAACAAAAAAAAAATGGAAGGCAGCCAACAGCACCCGGGTTTCCCAGGCGGTCACCCATCCAAGTACTAACCGGGCCCGATGATGCTTAACTTCGGTGATCGGACGAGAACCGGTGTATTCATCATGGTATGGCCGTTGGCGCTCATCTAATGTAGGAGCACGGCAGAATCCGCGTTCGGCTTTTCTCCCAACACACAAAATGTTAGTTTTCGACCGCATTTGACGAAAGCACTTCCTTCCGCAACAGCCAGTTCCTCGAGGACGGCGCGGGGGGCGCGCCCGGCGTCCCAGCAGAGCGACGGCCGAATTAGCGGGCGCACCGCCGCGTGTGTGACACGCACTGCTGCTCGTTGCACCTCCTGTCATTCGCTGCGCGCGTGCAGCCTTCGACACTAGCGGAGGACGCATCTTGTCCCTGGTGTCCAGCGGAGGGCCTGTGCGTGGTGTGGCAGTGTCGTGCTGGAGGGCGCCACTGGTAGCATGTGGGCTTCCTCGCCTCGCCTCGCCTCGCGTCGCCTCGCCTCGCCTCACACCAGGTGTGTGCGTAGTTTGCAGTGCATTCGCACCATTCCCATCCCTGTCCCCGTCCCCGTCCCGACTTGTCCCGACTTTGCTCGACTGCCGCTCGCTGCCGCTCGGGTCGTGGTCCATATGACAGCGCAAGCACGACAAACGTCTGCGGGACGAGACGAGACGAGACGACTAAGGAATAAATTCGTGATTACAAAAAATTGGAACTCTACACTCCTACACAAAAATAGGCGGTGACGTGTTTCAGAAATCACCTGCCGATTCGTACTGTTTTGTCGTTTTCAAAGTCTTCTTGGCAAACTTGGTTAGCACATTCTCCCTCAAACTGAGTTAATTACTGCATTTTCGTACCATTACAGTAGTGTAAAAGGCTTAAGGAAGCATCTTTGTCACAACAGAAAGGTAGTTTGAAAATTGGGCTGGCAGGGGTAGCGACATAATAACAAAAAAAAAATGGAAGGCAGCCAACAGCACCCGGGTTTCCCAGGCGGTCACCCATCCAAGTACTAACCGGGCCCGATGATGCTTAACTTCGGTGATCGGACGAGAACCGGTGTATTCATCATGGTATGGCCGTTGGCGCTCATCTAATGTAGGAGCACGGCAGAATCCGCGTTCGGCTTTTCTCCCAACACACAAAATGTTAGTTTTCGACCGCATTTGACGAAAGCACTTCCTTCCGCAACAGCCAGTTCCTCGAGGACGGCGCGGGGGGCGCGCCCGGCGTCCCAGCAGAGCGACGGCCGAATTAGCGGGCGCACCGCCGCGTGTGTGAGACGCACTGCTGCTCGTTGCACCTCCTGTCATTCGCTGCGCGCGTGCAGCCTTCGACACTAGCGGAGGACGCATCTTGTCCCTGGTGTCCAGCGGAGGGCCTGTGCGTGGTGTGGCAGTGTCGTGCTGGAGGGCGCCACTGGTAGCATGTGGGCTTCCTCGCCTCGCCTCGCCTCGCGTCGCCTCGCCTCGCCTCACACCAGGTGTGTGCGTAGTTTGCAGTGCATTCGCACCATTCCCATCCCTGTCCCCGTCCCCGTCCCGACTTGTCCCGACTTTGCTCGACTGCCGCTCGCTGCCGCTCGGGTCGTGGTCCATATGACAGCGCAAGCACGACAAACGTCTGCGGGACGAGACGAGACGAGACGACTAAGGAATAAATTCGTGATTACAAAAAATTGGAACTCTACACTCCTACACAAAAATAGGCGGTGACGTGTTTCAGAAATCACCTGCCGATTCGTACTGTTTTGTCGTTTTCAAAGTCTTCTTGGCAAACTTGGTTAGCACATTCTCCCTCAAACTGAGTTAATTACTGCATTTTCGTACCATTACAGTAGTGTAAAAGGCTTAAGGAAGCATCTTTGTCACAACAGAAAGGTAGTTTGAAAATTGGGCTGGCAGGGGTAGCGACATAATAACAAAAAAAAATGGAAGGCAGCCAACAGCACCCGGGTTTCCCAGGCGGTCACCCATCCAAGTACTAACCGGGCCCGATGATGCTTAACTTCGGTGATCGGACGAGAACCGGTGTATTCATCATGGTATGGCCGTTGGCGCTCATCTAATGTAGGAGCACGGCAGAATCCGCGTTCGGCTTTTCTCCCAACACACAAAATGTTAGTTTTCGACCGCATTTGACGAAAGCACTTCCTTCCGCAACAGCCAGTTCCTCGAGGACGGCGCGGGGGGCGCGCCCGGCGTCCCAGCAGAGCGACGGCCGAATTAGCGGGCGCACCGCCGCGTGTGTGAGACGCACTGCTGCTCGTTGCACCTCCTGTCATTCGCTGCGCGCGTGCAGCCTTCGACACTAGCGGAGGACGCATCTTGTCCCTGGTGTCCAGCGGAGGGCCTGTGCGTGGTGTGGCAGTGTCGTGCTGGAGGGCGCCACTGGTAGCATGTGGGCTTCCTCGCCTCGCCTCGCCTCGCGTCGCCTCGCCTCGCCTCACACCAGGTGTGTGCGTAGTTTGCAGTGCATTCGCACCATTCCCATCCCTGTCCCCGTCCCCGTCCCGACTTGTCCCGACTTTGCTCGACTGCCGCTCGCTGCCGCTCGGGTCGTGGTCCATATGACAGCGCAAGCACGACAAACGTCTGCGGGACGAGACGAGACGAGACGACTAAGGAATAAATTCGTGATTACAAAAAATTGGAACTCTACACTCCTACACAAAAATAGGCGGTGACGTGTTTCAGAAATCACCTGCCGATTCGTACTGTTTTGTCGTTTTCAAAGTCTTCTTGGCAAACTTGGTTAGCACATTCTCCCTCAAACTGAGTTAATTACTGCATTTTCGTACCATTACAGTAGTGTAAAAGGCTTAAGGAAGCATCTTTGTCACAACAGAAAGGTAGTTTGAAAATTGGGCTGGCAGGGGTAGCGACATAATAACAAAAAAAAATGGAAGGCAGCCAACAGCACCCGGGTTTCCCAGGCGGTCACCCATCCAAGTACTAACCGGGCCCGATGATGCTTAACTTCGGTGATCGGACGAGAACCGGTGTATTCATCATGGTATGGCCGTTGGCGCTCATCTAATGTAGGAGCACGGCAGAATCCGCGTTCGGCTTTTCTCCCAACACACAAAATGTTAGTTTTCGACCGCATTTGACGAAAGCACTTCCTTCCGCAACAGCCAGTTCCTCGAGGACGGCGCGGGGGGCGCGCCCGGCGTCCCAGCAGAGCGACGGCCGAATTAGCGGGCGCACCGCCGCGTGTGTGACACGCACTGCTGCTCGTTGCACCTCCTGTCATTCGCTGCGCGCGTGCAGCCTTCGACACTAGCGGAGGACGCATCTTGTCCCTGGTGTCCAGCGGAGGGCCTGTGCGTGGTGTGGCAGTGTCGTGCTGGAGGGCGCCACTGGTAGCATGTGGGCTTCCTCGCCTCGCCTCGCCTCGCGTCGCCTCGCCTCGCCTCACACCAGGTGTGTGCGTAGTTTGCAGTGCATTCGCACCATTCCCATCCCTGTCCCCGTCCCCGTCCCGACTTGTCCCGACTTTGCTCGACTGCCGCTCGCTGCCGCTCGGGTCGTGGTCCATATGACAGCGCAAGCACGACAAACGTCTGCGGGACGAGACGAGACGAGACGACTAAGGAATAAATTCGTGATTACAAAAAATTGGAACTCTACACTCCTACACAAAAATAGGCGGTGACGTGTTTCAGAAATCACCTGCCGATTCGTACTGTTTTGTCGTTTTCAAAGTCTTCTTGGCAAACTTGGTTAGCACATTCTCCCTCAAACTGAGTTAATTACTGCATTTTCGTACCATTACAGTAGTGTAAAAGGCTTAAGGAAGCATCTTTGTCACAACAGAAAGGTAGTTTGAAAATTGGGCTGGCAGGGGTAGCGACATAATAACAAAAAAAAATGGAAGGCAGCCAACAGCACCCGGGTTTCCCAGGCGGTCACCCATCCAAGTACTAACCGGGCCCGATGATGCTTAACTTCGGTGATCGGACGAGAACCGGTGTATTCATCATGGTATGGCCGTTGGCGCTCATCTAATGTAGGAGCACGGCAGAATCCGCGTTCGGCTTTTCTCCCAACACACAAAATGTTAGTTTTCGACCGCATTTGACGAAAGCACTTCCTTCCGCAACAGCCAGTTCCTCGAGGACGGCGCGGGGGGCGCGCCCGGCGTCCCAGCAGAGCGACGGCCGAATTAGCGGGCGCACCGCCGCGTGTGTGAGACGCACTGCTGCTCGTTGCACCTCCTGTCATTCGCTGCGCGCGTGCAGCCTTCGACACTAGCGGAGGACGCATCTTGTCCCTGGTGTCCAGCGGAGGGCCTGTGCGTGGTGTGGCAGTGTCGTGCTGGAGGGCGCCACTGGTAGCATGTGGGCTTCCTCGCCTCGCCTCGCCTCGCGTCGCCTCGCCTCGCCTCACACCAGGTGTGTGCGTAGTTTGCAGTGCATTCGCACCATTCCCATCCCTGTCCCCGTCCCCGTCCCGACTTGTCCCGACTTTGCTCGACTGCCGCTCGCTGCCGCTCGGGTCGTGGTCCATATGACAGCGCAAGCACGACAAACGTCTGCGGGACGAGACGAGACGAGACGACTAAGGAATAAATTCGTGATTACAAAAAATTGGAACTCTACACTCCTACACAAAAATAGGCGGTGACGTGTTTCAGAAATCACCTGCCGATTCGTACTGTTTTGTCGTTTTCAAAGTCTTCTTGGCAAACTTGGTTAGCACATTCTCCCTCAAACTGAGTTAATTACTGCATTTTCGTACCATTACAGTAGTGTAAAAGGCTTAAGGAAGCATCTTTGTCACAACAGAAAGGTAGTTTGAAAATTGGGCTGGCAGGGGTAGCGACATAATAACAAAAAAAAATGGAAGGCAGCCAACAGCACCCGGGTTTCCCAGGCGGTCACCCATCCAAGTACTAACCGGGCCCGATGATGCTTAACTTCGGTGATCGGACGAGAACCGGTGTATTCATCATGGTATGGCCGTTGGCGCTCATCTAATGTAGGAGCACGGCAGAATCCGCGTTCGGCTTTTCTCCCAACACACAAAATGTTAGTTTTCGACCGCATTTGACGAAAGCACTTCCTTCCGCAACAGCCAGTTCCTCGAGGACGGCGCGGGGGGCGCGCCCGGCGTCCCAGCAGAGCGACGGCCGAATTAGCGGGCGCACCGCCGCGTGTGTGACACGCACTGCTGCTCGTTGCACCTCCTGTCATTCGCTGCGCGCGTGCAGCCTTCGACACTAGCGGAGGACGCATCTTGTCCCTGGTGTCCAGCGGAGGGCCTGTGCGTGGTGTGGCAGTGTCGTGCTGGAGGGCGCCACTGGTAGCATGTGGGCTTCCTCGCCTCGCCTCGCCTCGCGTCGCCTCGCCTCGCCTCACACCAGGTGTGTGCGTAGTTTGCAGTGCATTCGCACCATTCCCATCCCTGTCCCCGTCCCCGTCCCGAC